>NC_051185.1:109831395-110112894 GCF_013339695.2 Rhipicephalus sanguineus | reverse complement strand
CATGGAGTTGGACCGAGACGGAAGCGAAGGCATACCAAGATGCCAAGAGCCTGCTTGGAATCATCAGCCGTCTTAGCACACTATGATGTGACACGTCCATAAGGCTGGCCTGCGATGCGTCTCCGTGCGGGCTGGGTGCGGTACTGAGCCAAGTGGGTGAAGATGGTGTGAAAGACCAGTGGCTTTCGCCCCAAGAACCTTATCAAAAGCAGAGCGCAACTATGCGCAGATAGACAGGGAGGCCTCTGGCTTTGCTATTCGGAGTTAAGAAATTCCACCAGTATATTTTTTGGTCGAAGTTTCAACTCTGACAGACCATAAGCCATTGCTAGGCCTCCTGCACCAAGCCAAGCCGGTTCCTGCCGTATTGTCACCTCGGATGTTGCGCTGGAGTCTGCAACTTTCTGCATACAACTACGAACTTTTGTACGTACCAGGCTCCAAGTTGCCACATGCCGACGTTTTCAGTCGTCTTCCGCTTCCTGTCAGGCATGAGCACGAGCCACCGTTGGGAGACATTTTGCTGCTTGAAGCAGTGCCGGAAGTTCCTTTGGATTCTACCAAGATCGCAGCATTGACGCGTACAGACCCTGTTCTGTCGCGGGTACATCGCTGGATTTTGCAAGGTTGGCCTTCCACGAAGGTGCCCGAGAAATTCCGTCCTTTGGTGGCCAGGAAGAACGAACTGTCCACCTACCGAAATTGTGTGCTGTGGGGGTCTCGTGTTGTGATTCCAAGTTCTGCACAGGCCCAGGTCCTAGACATCCTACACACCACGCACCCAGGCGTAGTACGGATGAAAGGACTTGCACGCAGCACCGTGTGGTGGCCAGGCATTGACAATCACATAGAGCGCAAGGTAGCTGGCTGCCAAGTATGCCAAGAAACTCGGCAAGCTCCCAGTAAGGCACCGGTGCGCCCATGGGAGTTCACTAAGAACCCTTGGTCACGTTTGCACATAGATTTTGCCGGTCCCTTCAAGGGAAAAGTGTTTCTGCTAGTCGTCGATTCTCATTCCAAGTGGCTGGAAGTTTCCCTGATGGAATCGATGACGACAAGAGCCGTTCTTAAAGAACTTCGGTCAATGTTTGCTCGTTTTGGCATTCCCGAAGTGTTAGTGTCGGACAATGGAACTGCGTTCACGTCAGAAGAATTCGCCGAGTTTGCAAACAGAAACCAAATTCGGCACATTAAAGTCGCGCCCTATCACCCCTCATCGAATGGTCAGATAGAGAGGATGGTTCAGGAGACGAAACAAGTCCTGCGTAAGTTGTCGGAGGGAGACTGGGCCACCAAGCTGTCTCGTTTCTTGCTGGGCCAGCACATTTTACCCAGTACAACTACAGGGAAGAGTCCCGCTGAACTGTTGATGGGGAGACGACTGCGATCGGCCATTGACCGTCTGCATCCAGACTTTCACATGGTTGGATCGTCCCTTCAGCATTACTTTAGCTATGGTTCTCAACCTGTTCGGCATTTCTATCCTGGCGACGCTGTGTATGCACGGAACTATCAAGGTGGCACCAAGTGGGTCCCCGGGTCCATTGCTTCAGTCACCGGACCCCTTTCTTACCAAGTTCGTCTGTCCGACGGTAGCTTATGGCGAAGACACGTCGATCAGCTGCGCAACCGGGCCAGCCCCCTGGACCTCGGTGAAGCTGACAGTGATACTTGTGGGAACTCAGCCGATGGTGATGACCTCGCTGTGACTGGCCAGGACCCACCACTGCCAAGATTGAGTGACACTTCACCCATATCAAGTCCATCTAGCAGTCCCGCCCCTGGACCCGACGGTCCTGATGTACCTGGAAGCCTTTCACAGGAGCACAGCTCTTCCAGCCAACTTCCGACAACCGAGGCTTCTAGATACCCTCGACGTGAGAGGAAAGCCCCTCTGCGTTACCGGGACTACATTCCATAAGGGGGAAGGGATGTTGTGTATTCACCAGTGAATAAGGTCGGCAACCATGAGCGGCCGGGGCGCCGCCCTTGGGTGTGGTGTAAACAGTAGCTCGGACGGACGATTCATTCCACCTCTTGTTTGGCAACGCTTTGTACCCAGCTAAGGCAGCTGGTAATAAACTACAGTTATGCATACATAACAGATAGTTTTGCTTTTCTTTCCTTTGGCATTCCGTATTTTGCTTTGCCACTAGAGCGCCACGTTAATGCTTTCCACTGATCGCAACTGGCGCAGCGCAGTTTCTCTGGCAGCAGCGTGCGTCAAGCGAGCGCTCATAGCTCCCTTATAGAGTTCTCATCTTGCTTCCATCTCCGCCTTATTATCAGCGCCTAGCTGCGATGCGAACAGAGGGCGGATAGAATAGCGAAGCTCCAGTGCACGTGCGTCCAAGTCACCGGACAGGCTTGCTGTTTCGAACTCATTCGGTCTGAGGACGCGAAAACGAGCTCTCACTGCGCCGTCTCTTACAACGCGCGCTGCTCGGGAGCCCCGCACTCGTGGCCGCTGCAGTGACGAAATAATTTCAAAATTAACGTCTTCAGTGCCGGCGACACCTTTTTCGGTACCTGCTGGTCTTTTAATAAAAAGCAATTAAATCCTGCCTGCATTTTATACACTTGCTGGGCAAGAAGTCGGAATTGCCAATCCTTGCCTAAGGGTCTCAATGGAGGGGTCGTAACTATTAGTGCAACGGCATTATGCAACATGTTTTCAATGATTATGAAAGCTGATGTGGAGGAGAATAAGTGGACAAAGTTTAAGAAATATAAAAAATGGGGTTTTTTTAATTGTCGTCAGAAGTTTTGATTGTCCGGTGTTTTCTTTAACTTTGCCCGATCATATCTCTTTACTGAAAAGCTATATAGATATAAGATTCAGCAGTGTGGTAGATAAGCATGCGAAGAACGTAATGCGCAATTTTTGTCGCTCTGCTACAAGGATTTTTCGAGATAAAGACCTTCAAAGTAAAGAAAATAACGTTTCCTGGGCCAATTTTGAGGTTTTTTATAAAAACATCTACTCTACACATCAAAACTAAAAATACCTGAGCAGAAGCAAAAATATGCATATATTTAGTCAAAGAAATTTCAGCTACCTAACTTTAATATATTTTGTGAAATTCATAACGAAAGTTGGCCAAAACAGCAGAGCGGATGAGCGCTCGACTCCACCTCTTCGTCATTACTGATTTCCTGTGCTTCGAAAAAATTTTTGTCGGCAAAACAAATTGCGGATCTCTTCTTTCCACTCATCAGGCAATAATATATAAAATTTTGAAATAAATTTGAGAGGTCGACCAGCCATCGATTGTTCGATCTTACGTGGAATCACCTGCTAGGTTGGGTTTCGGTCTCGGTGTTATGTTTTTTGTAGGGGTGTGCGAATATTCGAAATTTCGAATATTTTTCGAATAGTGCTTTCGATGCGATTGGCACTGAAATTTTACTATTCGAACTATTCGAACTTCCCAAAGACAAATGCAGTCAACGTCCGGTTGAAAGTGACCCCTTCAGATTTTTAATGTGCTTCACCTTGTTACACTCTCGTATTGCGGCAAAGCTGCCTTTCAAGTTCTGTTACGGTCGAACTTAGCCAAGAGACAGTCAACGTCCGATTGGAAGTGACCCCTTCAGATTTTTAATATGCTTCACCTTGTTACACTTTTGTACTTGCGGCAAAGCTGCCTTTCAAGCTCCATTACGGTCGAACTTCGCCAAGAGACAGTCAACGTCCGATTGGAAGGGACCCCTTCAGATTTTCAATATGCTTCACCTCATCACACCACCGTATTGCGGCAAAGCTGCCTTTCAAGCTCCACTATGGTCGCAAATGTAAACTCAAGAAAACGCAGGTTCCAACGTGGAGATGAAAGATGTGGCAGAGTTGGGGGCTCAATTAATGCTGTTTTGGATAGGAAATTTGGACAGGAGGTCCGAAAAGTCAGAAGCCGAAGCTTTTTAGCATCCAAAATTTCAGATGTTATTATATATCGACGTCTACGAGGCAGATTTGGAACTCCGGACTTGAAGGGAGCACATGCTTGTCCGCCACATCAGTTGCGCTTCCACAGAAGTTGAAAGAGGAGGAGAGGCTGAGGAAATGGCATCTTTGCCTATCATGTGTAAAGTGTTGTTGGCAACACTTTGGTTGCACCAAATCATGTACATAAATACAATTCGGCCTCTACATTGCCTCATTCTTGATAAGACAACTATGAAACATGACCCCACCAGCGCTTCATCAACCTAGCAAAAAGAAACACTTGCATGTTGCTATCTCACAAGAACATACTTAGGGATTCTCTGCAACTTTTTCTGTAATTTTACTTCGAATTATTCGAAAAATATTTGAGAAATGTTCGAAAATTATTCGATTCGATTCGCACTCAATCTTTATTATTCGAATTCGCTTCGCACCCCAAATTTTGCTATTCGCACAGCTCTAGTTTTTTGCTTACATAAAATACGTTTTATGCTTACTTTTTTTGCTTACATGCCCGCTCTCTAACCCATGACATCGTTGTCACGTCATCTACGCTCCTCGAAGGATTTCTCCCTCGTGTAAATACCCCTTTACCTGTCTAGATTACAAGAGAAAGATTAAAAAAAAAGCGAGACTTCGCGCACTATGGGAATCGATGTCTTGTGAAGCTTTAAGCGAGGGGCTCCGTACACCGTGTTGTTTGGCTTTGAGACAAATCAAAACATTCATGTCATGACATGTCATTCACTATCGCATGATTGTCATGTATATTCTGACATAGACCATGCTAATGAAACAACCGCGACAGCTGTGTGACGTTTGCCTTATCATTCAAAATGTTACATATGTCATGTTATGATACAGATGACATACATCTCATGAACATTCATGTTGTCACAGGTTCATGCTAGTCATATGTGGACGTCATTTAATGCACATTTTAGTATATAGCAAGGTAATAAAACTATCACAGTGAGCTCACGATGGTGCCTTGTCACATATGTCGGGACGTACGAGACATGCACGTTGTGCTATTCACGTCATGACCGACAATTCATGTTGGTCAAGCACTAATGTTACGCCATGCCACTTTCGTGTATACCAAGTTGACCAAGAGACTACGAGAGCTTGGATTGTATCGTGCGTCACGGTACATGATATCTCATGACCTGTCACTCATGTTCATCATGTGCTTATGTTATGCGGTGCCACTTTAGGCTCGACATGCTGGGCTCGACATGCCGGCTGTGGCGTAACTAGATAGGACGGCGCCCATGGCAAATATATTTCCGCGCCCTTCATGATGGTAATGATAGTGATTAATAATAATAATAATAATAATAATAATAATAATAATAATAATAATAATAATAATAATAATAATAATAATAATAATAATAATAATAATAATAATATTATTATTATTATTATTATTATTATTATTTATGTGCAAGAAAAAGCTATCTGGCTGTTATGGGCAAGCGTATGAGCGGTTTCTTGATTGATTGTTCGCTACAGTGGACTAAAGCCGTCTTGCACATCCACGCATCATACGACATACCAGAAGTCCACAAGCTTAGAAAAAAATGTGAAAGAAGAAATGGACCTTGCCGCCGTCCTGTTGTCGTCGCGATTTCCACTAAAAGTTCGTAAATTACATAGAACCACACAAAAGAGATCGACGAAGTGTGCATGTAAACGGCTCTTGTCGTTTTTGGCTACATCACCATGAAATGTATTGTTCGAAATTATTTATGGCGTACATCAGATCTGCATACTATGCCTACAATTTTTTTCAATCAATGCTATAATGATGCATTAAAAATTCGTTCCGGCAAACCCTGTTGTCGCATATATTATTGCCTTTTGCGGCGCCAGTGCTCATTTTGATTGTTAACAATGGTTGCCAAGAAAAACGCGTTCTTTACATTTGACATGGCGCACGCGCATTAAGAAAGGAGCTGGCCATACCTCTACGGTCACAATTCGCCGTCGGCTGCAGTCTAGACCAGGGGTCTCAAACACGCAGCCCGCAGACCTCTCGCTGGCGAACAGCGGCCCGCACGTGACTCTCTTCATCGCATGCTTTTTTTATTATTATTTTCTTAACAAGTGAGGTCATGAGCTACACAGGCATGACTTGTCTAAAGCATTTTCTTCTTGACAGAACCCCTACGATCAACATGTGTTGATACATATCACCGTGAAACAAAACTCTATATTCCAGAATCGTCGTCCAGATTTTAGCCATTTTGGAGGTAGATATATGTTGTTGCAATCGCGGCGCCAAATCGCCTTCAGCAATGGCTTATGTATAAGATAGGGGAAAGTTATTTCAAATGGTAACGTTATCCATTTGAAACATTGGCCTTCTTTTGTGTTTGTTTTGTGCCTCATCCAGAGTCTATATCGACCAGATGGCGCCAGCATAAGCCGTATTTACATGAAACATCAAACGCAAAATCTTGAGCTCTATTAGCAGAAAACGAAGTGTCATTGTAGCTTACCGCCTCACTGAAGCCGACAGTGAAGTCGATGTTCTTGATCCGCCTTTTCCCCCAAGGTAGTGGATAAAAGATGAGCGTATAGATCTTTTTAGGTGTAACTTTCCTGCTAGGGCATCTGATACGCACAGTCTTAAAGGTACGCTAACGAGAAATATGAAGTTGAGGTGGAATGAGCAGGGGCATTGAAGAATGCGTGTAGGTTGGGTGTGAAAAGATAAGTTATTAGTAGAGATAAGGCCATAAGCGAAGACCGAATATCTCTTACTCAATTTCTCTCGCCACAGGCTCAGTGCTGAAGCGATGTCGTCACGAATCTGATTGCTCTAAGCGAATAAGAAAGCTCCATCACACGTCACCACGCGTGCAACTGACCGCTGCCTGGCAGTGGTGCAGTGAAGCCGTGGCTTTTATGATTGCCGCGAGAGATGTGGTTGCAGACTTAGAACCTCGCAGTGAAAATCAAGCAGGATTGCATTGCAGGGAGTCTGCAATGATCCCCCGTGCTCTCGCGGGGGCGGCGGCGGCGGCGGCGCAGCTCTTTCTGCGCACAAAGCCCGGCTCCAACATACGGAAAGCAAAGCGTCGTTTTCGTCGACGGCATGCGAGGTGTCCGATTGCCAAATACTTCTTATGTTCTCGCGTATTTAATTTTTAGTTTTTATTAATTGCGTTTGCCTTTTGGAAAACTCGAGCAGAGGCGCCATGCCATGAAGAGAGCCCCGGCAGAGCAGGGCCATGCAGGGCCACTCAATCCGCCCGTGGAATGCGGCACGCATCCTAAGAGCAGGAGGGAGGGTACCAGTGAGGAGAAATATACCATGAGATCAAGACCATCGAAGCCCCATAGTTCTCTGCGGGACAGCGGCAGAACACATGTGAAATCCGACGCAGAATTGCTGCGAGGCTCGCTCGTATAAACTACGTCCACATCGCTGGGGTCAGACTACACCTGGCTGCTGTTATTGCCACCGCGTTCACCGGCAGAAGCAAAATAACAAAACGAAACGAATGAGAAATATATCAAGATGAAATAGCTCTCGGCAAATCACGGCCGGACTGCGTTTGTGATCACTACGAGAAACGTGTAGGGGCGTTAGTACATGTATATATTCTTCAGTTTTTCGCAATTTTCTCGCTTGTTAAAGCTCAGTTCACAGTAATAATGGCACGAATGTGATCGTAATAGGATAGTTTGCCATATTGAAGTTCTACTTCCTGTATCTCTTTGGTGCTATTGTGCACGAGGCCTACCACTGGAGACACGGGCGCTGCAGTCGACATGATACGACATCACGATGACGTGATGTCACCTTGCTTCACGGAACCTTGCTCTAAAGACGGAAAGCCGGTGGCCCTAGCGGGTTTTTTTTCTTTGAGTTTCCCCCTTCAATCAGCCTCGTTTCACAACCAGTTCATGTGTACTGGCACCTAGAAACAACAAGAGCATGGAAAGCGTGACCAATTTCTTTCGGTGATGCTGTGTGACACAATTAGTGCACCGCGCATGCAAAAAGAGCAGGTTGTAATTTGACATTTACGGTTTTACTTCAAGAATAACGAACATCACGACGCATGGCTGATAAAGCTAGCTTAGAAGGGGCAATGAGCCGCCGAAGTCCTGCGCACGTGTTTGCAGCAAGCACTTCCGAGAAGGCGACTTTGTCTGCAGACTAGGAACGCAAATGTTAATTTGGCGAGCGACAGTGAGTTCACACGTGACACCTCCCTCTTCACGTGAAGACGCCCACAGCTTGAAGACTTGTAAAAAATTACTTCGGGGACGTTATTCCTCATAGTCAACCCCATCCTACGCACGCTGATCGGGGAAAATGTCGTGGGGAAGGCACCGGTATACATAGATAAAAATGAGGAGGGGCGACGCACTTTATTGGCAGAAAGCAGTCTGTGAACGAGTTTCTGATTTGAAAAAGACAAGAGAGAAACCTTGCAGGAAAGCCCATACTTAGTTCTTTCCATTTCGTTATTTCATTCCGACGTCTGCCCATGAAAGCTCACCGAAGCTTGGAGACTGACATGTCTGATGAGCTGGTAAAGAGCTGCTCGATCGCAACCCTTAAGCAACAAGAAGGTGGGCAGCGCTTTCCCTTTCCGATTTTCAGTACGGTTATTGGGTGTGAAAGAACCAAGGTGGTTCGGGCCGAGCCAGAAGAAAATGAACATTTCAAGCGAGAAGTTCCGTGGCGAAGCTCGAAGGAGGTTTGGAAGGTTCAACCTCCCACCGCCCCGATAATATTACATTTTGTATATGTATGTACATGCAGACACATACAAAAACATGCCAGATCACACATAAAGGGAAGTCAGAACTCCAGAAAAAAAGGTTTGTCAACGACCCTGGATAGGTACGTTCATGTCATGGTTAAAATCATGCTTATATGGAAACGAGCTTCCACCGACCTTTTTATCTTGTTGCTTTTCATGGGCTTGGATATGAGCAAAAAAAAGGGGGTGAGGGGGGGAGGGGGGAGAGAGAACGAGAGGCATTCCGAAGTCGTGGCACAGAGACGTGCTAATACAAGGTCTGCAGAATATAGCGCAAGCCACCACCTCCTCGAGAACAATTTCATGACAGAAGATACGCTGGACCAGACGAAAAAAGGCAGTGCTGCTTACGCAGACAAAGCGCCGACAAATTGAATGTCGGAAGCCACAGGCTTCCAGAAGATTGTGTTTCGTTTGTTGAAGGAAAGGAGCACCATTTAACTAGTCAAAGGAGTCTCTAGCCTCGCGGGTGGCACCAGGGGAAAAGGCGAGAAAGGTCGCCCCTGTAGGGACGACCTTTCCACGAGGCGCGGGGCGTTAGCGCCCCATTTGTGTCCTCAGGAAGTCCCCGAGCGCATGTCAGGCGGACTCGGCTCGGCGCCCCCTCCCAAGTCGCGCCGGGGGCACTTGTACCCCCCTGCCCCACCCTAGTTACGCCACTGCATGCCGGAACGCTGCTTCACATTGCCTCATGGTCCCCTTTAGCGGGAGATGGTGTGCCCCTCTCCTGCGCAACGCCGCAATGAGCGCCAGCACATGCGCGTCCCCTCCCCCTCTCTCTCCTCTCCTTCGCTCCCCCTCTCGCGCGCCTGATGACCGCGTTCCCCGCTCGCCCTGTGAGAATTAACGGCAAGGCTAGAGGAAATACACGACGCACGTAGCTTTCCTCTTCGCATTCCATGACGTGAGGTCGGTAGCGTGCCCAACGAACGCCAACGGAACGCGATCGTGCAAGTGTTCCGGCTTCGCATCGCCTCATGGTCCCCTTTAGCGGGAGATGGTGTAATGTTTTGCGTATATCATATTGATAAAACGCCGGCGGAGCATCAAGACAGTCTCATATGCAAAACATGATGTGCATGAGATGCAGGATATGATTTTATTGTTATGACCTGTCCTTTATGTTCACGTGCACTCACGCATGCAAATCTTTATATATCTGAAGCTACTGAAACGGCCACGAGAGCACCAAGTCTGTGCCGTGGAAATCATTACAGTGATGATATGCATAACATGGTTTTCATGTTCTGACCTGTCATTTATGTTCGTAACACTCATGTCAGTCCATCCCAATTTTGGCACGAGAGCCTTGTCAAGTTAATGAAATGGCAGTGACATGTAGGTGGCTAGATAGCAGGGGTGTTGGCGGGGAGGGGCGGACTTGCGTATATATAAATGCACACATACAAACACGCACGAACAAACATAAGGTGTGGTTTACCCCCCCTCCCCCCCTCCCCGCAAAAATTTTCTGGTTACACCCCTGCTAGATAGATAGATTTGACCGTGTCTGCCATGCCAACTTTCTTCAAAAGCTCAGACATATTCTAGGAGATGGACCAATCTTCCGCTGGATTAAGTGCTATTTAACTGACCGCCGCCAATTTGTCCAGTTAGGAGCCAGCACTTCTGAAGTTATGCCGGTGCTTTCTGGAGTACCTCAGGGTTCAGTTTTGGCTCCTATCCTGTTTCTTTTATTTATAAACGACATAACTTCAGGGTTAATCTAAAATTAGGTTATTTGCAGATGACTGCGTCCTGTATAGAGAAATACAAAGCCAGCAAGATCAAATAAGTTTGAACAATGATTTCGCCTTGTTAGCACAATGGTGCGAGAGTTGGCAAATGGTCATCATTTTCGATAAAACAGTTGCAGTGATGGTAACAAAAAGAAATCCAAACTTACTTTTCCGTATAGCATCATCCTTAAAACAGTCACTCAGTACAAGTACTTGGGCGTCGTTACATCATCAGATCTCGGATGGTCGGCGCATGTAGATCACGTGACTGGCAAAGCGATGCGGAAACTAATGTTTTTAAAGCGAGCCTTGCGATACTCGACAAGAGAAGCCAAGCTCTTGGCCTATGCGATGATTATACGCCCTATCTTAGAATATGCGAGCGTGGCATGGTCCCCGTCTACCCAAAATTACATAGCCACTATTGAGGCTATCCAGCGCAAAGCCGCGCATTTTATCTGTAACCGATATAGGCGCAGCTACTTGCCTACGCAAATGTTGACAGAGATTGGCCTTCACGCGCTAGCCAGTTGTGAGATTCTATCCCGACTCAAATTTATGTACCTAATCCTACACAACAAACTCAAAGTAGACCTGAACGCCTACATTTCATTCAACACTTCCAGAGAAATCCGTCACAAGCATCACCTTACACCCCAAGAATACCTACGCGCCAACAATGCTTTTAGTTTTTCATTTTTCCCGCAGGCAGTGCGAGAGTGGAATGCTTTACCCGAGACTGCGGTTGCGCAGCCCACTGTCAACAAATTTCTTGAACTTGCTGGCCAAACCGTTCTGTCAGCTACATGATAGCGACACTATCAGGATTGTACTGATCATTGTCCTCCTTTCCAGTATATTTTAAATTTGTGATCTAAGGTGGAGGTCGGTACCAACTTTGTATGTTGCGTCCTTGCCTTTTTCTTCCTTTTTCGTGTTATTTTTTTTTCAGTGTGTGCACATGTGACTCAGACATGTGCACTCTTTAATAATGTAGGTCCATTATCGTTATCATTTTGTACCATGATTTTTTTGTAATCCTACCTATACAATTGTATAATTATATGAATATATAATGTTTGCAGACACTTTTCAACCCATTCCTGTAAAAATTCCTGACGGGATTGACAGTATTGCTAAATAAATAAATAAAAATAAATACGAAGGTTGATCCAGAAATAAGGTTCCCATCAATGTTACAAATAGACAACATTGTTTATTCTCAAAGCCACATACATCGTTGGAAAGAAGGCACTCATAATCACCATCTTTTTCTACGTATTTTTGTAGACAGTGCTCCAGTTTCAGTATCCCAATGTCGTAGAACTCCGCCGCCAACCCGTTGAGGAAGCGTTTCACCTCTTCTTTGACTTCATCGTCACTTCGGAAGCGTTGGCCACTCAAGTGTTCCCTTAACTTGGGGAACAAGTGATAACCGAGGTTCGGACTGCACGATGGGTGGGGCATGGCAGGCCAACCAAAGTCCACAGGTGAAGTCCCTTTGGCATGCAAAAGCGAATGATGAACGAATCTCGCACTTGGCGGGAGCAACAATGGGCACCTCTACCTTGGACGGCTGCTGAGCTGGGATAGAGTGGCGCAGAAAGTAATGGAGAGTGGGGGAAGAGCCGCACACAGCGGTGTTGACGGACTTCGCCTCGCACCTTCCCGTGCGGCTTGAGCTCCTTGGGAACCTTATTTCTAGATCGACCCTCGTAGATAGACACTGGCATGGCTGTGAGGCTCGTTCTGTTGAGCTTATCTCAGTAAGGGTCACGATAATGTCATGTGCTTGAATTTGTCAATTACTGGGGCCTGTATATGCTATATGTGGGTGTGGGAAATTTACATGCAGGTAACATTGGGGTACAGTATGCTCAAAGGCGAACTCGACGAGTTAGGGATGATTCCAATTATGCATGCAAGCTCTACGAAGACGGAAGAAAAGCAGAAAAGAAAGGAGAGTTGACTGAGGAAGAAAAAAATGAGCTGAATCATGCAAAAGCCCGACTGAGGCATGATATACTTCATGTACATCAAGATGTAAGTGTTCCTGTCATTTTTTGTTTCTTCTGTTGAAACTACATTTCCTCTCATTTGTTGTAGTGCTAGTTTATACCCCTAAATGAGCACATCTGCTTTGTTCACATGGGCATGTCTTTTGCACTAAGCAGCGTAGTCAATCTGTCATACTAATCGCTCCAGTAAACAAAAGTGTGAAACAGGTTGAAAAGCCACTGACGTAACAATTTCATCACAGTGGGACTTGTCTGTTACATTTTAGGCCGACTTTGCTGTGACATGGCAGTTTCATGACTTTGTATGAGAGCCCCGTTAAAGGTTTACTGACGCAAAGCTTTGAAGGCGAACTTGTGGGATAGAGTTTGTGGGGGCACACGTACATCATCTACAAAATACAAACGGTACATATAGCCTGACACATATTTAAAAACAATTTTGATGTGTGCGGCGCGCAACTTCACGTGAAATGGAGCACTTTGCAACTTTGACACCAACTTGCCTAGAATGTAAACAACCGACAACTAGCTGCATTATAAGTTCATGCTGCCTGCTGTGCTCCTCGTGTGTGCTCTCTTCTGCAGTTGTCAACACAGTGCACGCGATGCCATGTGCGCGTCGCCTGGCGTGTGTGTTGATGTTTTGTGTGCTCACAGGCCCGGCTCCAACAAACTGCGCTGGGTCCCGCCGTTGTCGGTGTTCTGTGAAACCGAAACTGTGTCTGGGCGCTGTAAAAACGTCTCCAAATAATTGACTGTCGAGCACTCGAGCAAATGAGCTCTAGGTTTCCCGCTGTCATAAGTGGGTCGTTAGCTACCTATTGCAACCGAAAAAACAAGACGAGAGATTTTTGTGCCAGTACTTTTTAACTTCATGTTTCTTTTCTTTTTTTCTGGTAGCTGGTATCAGCCCATTCTCTAAAGGGCCCCTAAACCACCCAAAGGTCGAAATTTAGTTGTGGTGTAGTAGTTGTACACGAGTCCACAACGAATACGTACGGAGATTGCCCGTTTCGCTCTTTCCTTCGCTCCCCTCCGTTCATCGGCTGCTCTCCCAAAGCGACTTTGCCCTACTTGCTAAGTGCCCCTCGCATTCTCACGTGACATACGTCATCGCCAGTGCTCTCTTCGAAACAGCGTCCACTTCCGGTTGCCGTGACTTCAACTGCGTGCTTCTCAGCTACCCGCTGTCGTTGCCGTGCCGATCCGTGCTTCCATGAATCGCGCCATGTGTTAGTACACCAGCGATTGGGCACTTGCATTAAGGGCTGCAGTTGCAAAATCACAAGCGCGCCGCACATGCAGGCAACACGACAAAGAACAGCAAGGAGCACGGGCAGCTATTTGTAGACTAACCGGAAGTCGTAGGTTCTTGTTAGATCAATCGTAGCAGGGTCATTCCACGCAAACGACCCAGCCATTTGGGCGACCATCTCAAATGTGCTCGAAAAAAAATATAGCAGCTCCACTACTGTGAAACCTCAGGAAGTGTGTCGCACAGGCACCCAGTGATTTCCGTTTGTAGAATTCCCACTGCTCAGTTTACCAAAGCGTAAATGATGCCAATGTTTGAGGTAAGCATGTAAGGTTTCCCCAGCACGAGTAGAATCTTGTTTGGCAGATTCACAAACTCGGTGTGCTTCACGTGAGCTACCTTTGGCTCCGCTTTGACTTCCTGCTTGTTATGGCAGTTAAAATACGCTTCGTCTGCAGCGAGCTCCATCAGGTTGTTTCCGCCGTCAGATGAAGTCATGTAGCAACGTAGGGCCGACACATGGGGAGAGGCATTCACTCGCTCGGTGAGGCGGTGGCGCCCTCTTTTGCACCCCTCCGAAGTCAGCCTCATGGTTTTGAAACGTTTTAGCAATTTTAGGTGTATTAATGCGATTACTTCTTGGCTATTTCTGTTAATTATATTATTTAAGACCTTGTTCGTTCATTTTAAGCCGGGTTTGAACATTGTTAGCCTGTTGCAACCAGCCTTCGCAGTCACCAGGGGCTCCGACAGAAGAGGCTGGAGGAAGGCAAACTTGACAGAGGTTCCATTACATTCTTTACATGGCGAGAAAATCCCTCCGAATATTAGCGCGGTGGCTCATTATACAGGGTATCCTCTCCCCCGCTCCCTAGATGGGGGAATTTCTCCAAGTTGAGACGGTCCAATCACGTTACACACAGCACTAGTGAGGTAACCGCCCACACCCACCCAGGTCAACGTCCTCAACTGGGACGTGGCCGCCGCACTCTGCACCTGTGGCACCAAGGGGGTCCTTCCTCGCCATGTGAAGGACATAGGGTGATAGGTCTCACGCTCGGACAACCGGGCGCATCAAAAAGTCCGCCGCTCCGAAGTACCTCACCGCTCAATTAGCGGGACTGGTTGTAATTCGCGCTGACACCGCTGTCTCTTCAAGGCAGATTTGACGGCAGGAAATTATTATGGTCGTCTCGTCGCACCCTGATGTGTCGGACTGCATGGCGCCTCACTTCCCGTCTCGGGAGGACAATTCAAGTACCTGAACGGCTGTCAGCAGGCAAGCAGCCCTTCGGTACCCCGTTCGAAGAACAGGGGACGCCGCTTCCTCTTCGGTGCAGGTGTCAATCGCAACAAGCCTTGTTATGGCCTGTATTGAGCACTTTACTGTGAGCGGGATCACGCCACATGAGATGGATGGGGTGACAAGACGGGCCCCTAAAATGCTCTGCACTTAAAAAAAATCGTACTGATTTCTTGCATTGAAAACAGTAGGCATGTGCAAGTAGTAAATCTTAAGTTCGAAGCAAATTCGAGGCGAATAGTGATTTAATTGAATATTTGCGAAACAAATTCGAATAGCTTATATAGCATATTATAAAGAAAAAGGAGCGTATTTGTTATGACCCAACTAATGTGCACAGTATCTTTTTTTTTTAACTGAAAGAAGGCACATGCCAGTGATTCCACTCTTGCGCCAAATGCGCCAAAGTGCGCCAAATTGGATTTACTGCGGCATCCTGATAAAAGCGACTTAAATTGCGCCAAACTGCGCCAGAGCCTCGGGGTTGACTGTGTCGATCGCCCGCAGTCGCTCTGCCAGTGTGTCAAAATATGTCAAGCATGATCTTGAGGCCACCAGAGTTACAACCACGGACCAAAGATTATTCAGCAAACGAAACAGTGCTTGCACGTGTGTCCTGATTAAGTAAGCCATGACGCCATCCATGGTGCCAAAGCAGCTTCTGTTACGCAAGTTGGATCGACAGCAAAGCGTGATCTCCGCAGAGCCTCGTGACTTCTAGGCCAATTGGTGACGATCACGTGTGGCGGCGATTCATCGGCTCACATCGTCTGTTCCAGAAACGCTACCCGTAGCTCATTTCAAGTGGCGCATGACATGTAATTAAGGCAATGTTCACTAGTAACTACACGTGTGATGCTAAAATGTCTGTAACTTCTGTTTCTGGTCATTTCGGAACGAAATCGGGGAAACCTAGCAATACATATATAAAACAAAATGGAATTTTGCATTCATAGAACAGCAACGCGAACGGTGGGAACACGCTGACACTTCTCAAATACTTCCTCCATAAATCTCCACCCAGAGGAGGTTTTTCGTAGTTACTTCCACCAGCACGTCCATGTATGTATCTATCGCGCTTGCCGTAAAAGAAAAAAAAGTTCCATTCCTTTCGACACGGTGAGTGGGACCGTCCATATATGAATCTTTTGCTTGCTTTTTTTAAACTGTGATCTCATAATAAAGGCTTGTCTCCTGGTCGGAGCAGCTGCTATTTCATCTTAATATGCGCAGCTGTCTGTAACGGGTCCGGTGCTGGCTGTCGGCCCTGGTATCGGAAGGCCCAGCTTGAGTTAGATCCAGCGGCGTTCGCAGAAACTGCGCCTTTCATCGCCTAGCGATGATGTCACCATGCGTCGCCTAGCAACGCGTTGGAGGAATGAGATGAGAAGAGAAAGAGGTTGAGAATAAGTATATATATATATATATATATATATATATATATATATATATATATATATATATATATATATATATATATAGCCATTCATAACAGGCCTACATAATTATTCTGATCTCTGAATGTAAATGCAACTTGCTTCTCCAGTGTACTCCAGAATGTGAAATTACCTGTGCCAGGGTGCTCCCAGATGCAAAATTACCTGCTCCAAAGTGCTCCATAATGGAAATTCTTGCTGCTCCAAAGTGCTCCAAAATGAAAATTTTGCTGCTCCAAAAAATTGCTCGAAATCAAAAGTTCTCGGTAGCATCACTGCACATGCAAATGTCATTCTTTTTGGTTTAAAGGGAAGTTGGACCAACTTTAAATAGTAGTAGGATTTGAATTTTGGTAGAACGCAAGTGATAACCAATAAAATATCTTACGGCTTAAAATTTACTATGCTTAGAGCATATAGGCTGGCATATCAAGCCTTTAAACTTAAAAAATGGTGAACTGATGTGAGGGCAATATGTTCATTTAACTTTGAAGTGGGGCTTCGCGGCAGTGCGGATTTCCCCTGGTCAGGTGTATTCACGGTATAGACCTTATGCAAAATCTGCTGCCATCTAGTGGCCGCCGTGCGCATTTCCACAATGTTGAAGGCTAAGCGCACTCCGCATGTGCACACACGGAGCGTACGTGTCGACGTGTGGCGGTTGATAGGAACGGCAATGCCAACATATTTTCGTGTGCCGTGTTGCACAGATTGAAGGAATAGGGGTGCTGAAAAAAGGTTTAAAGGAAAACTAACCTCCATGTTATTAGATTTCCTCGCGGCCGACGAGAAGCGGCAGATCGTTCCGTTGCTCCGGCTACTGCTAACGACTAACGCCGTGTTTACGTTCGCCGTACTGAAAGATGCGGTATGTGATAGCATCGGCACTCATCAGAGTACACTTTTTCGTGTCATGCCGGAACAAGACAGCTTTTGCGCCGTGTGCTTGCAGGCACAGACAAACCGCAGTGTCGAGTACGAGCTTCAAAGCTGCACCGCGGCTACCCACGCATGCCTGCGCTTCTGTTGACATTACTTTGTTTATTGCATTGCGATAACAATTACATCTTAAGCGCCAACCACATGCACGCGATTTTCGGGCGACAGCGACGAGCGACATGATTTGCTGTCGCGGATGGCCATCCATCGCCGTCGCTTGTCGCGTCGCAGCTTTCTGGAAAACTAGAAAAAATCGCTTGTCGCCCGGAAGTGAGCGTGACGATTTCCGGCAACATGGCAGCATCACCGATCCTCGCTTCGGTTGCAATTTGCTCTTGATGCTTCCAATCGGCGCGTACTTCAATGAATGCAAGTTATAGCCTACCTTCTTTGCAACCCCATCTCACATGGAGAGCGAGGCAGCGGCCGTATTTTGTCGTTAATTTTGATCGACGGCTCGTTTTAATGTTTCGTTGGTAGCTTGCTGCAATGATGGTAGCTTGCTGCAATGTCAGTTCAAAGTGCGTCGTAGCGTCGTAGACGTCGTATATGCGTAGTAGATAGATAGCGTGCGCTTCCGTGCGCCCACTCGAGGTCACAGCAGATACTACTGTCGCAGTTAAACAAAACATTGCAAAAAAAAGGAAATCCCGTAATTCTGCTGTGACTTCCTTATCTCACACAAGTCAATAATAAATTTGACATGCTGCCATTCATCTACTCTCTAATTCTTTTTTGCAATTTACCTGCGTGCACGCAATAGTTTTAAATCTACCAACCATGACACTTTGTCGCGAACATGTGGGTGCTCCCGTCGCGACGCGACATCGCGACGGAGCCCGTTTGTCGCTGTCGCTCGTCGCCGTCGCTCGAAAATCGCGTGCATGCGGTTGGGGCTTTAAAGAGGTCGGTCGAGTGCGTCATTTATTCTCAGCGAACGGACCGATTGTGCTGGAGCGTGTTATTTGTAGTTGGTTTTGATTGTGGAGTCTAACAAGGTAGCATTTGGTGGGATGCTTTGCGTGCGTATTGCTTCAGCATGCGTATTTTTCAAGCATTTCATGTGCTATCACTACCAAATTCACAGGGGCGGCCCGGAAGCCTGACCGCCCCCCAACCGCTTATTTTTTTTTAAACTTATACCCCAAGAAGAGCACATATCAGGCTCTCCCAGAAGGTGATGCCCCTTCGAAAAAATCCTGTATCCACCCCTGTGTGCTATGAAATGTTAACAGATGCTTGTGTGTGGCACTTTTCGTATGAAATTGAAAAAAATGCTGTTCCGGTAAATGTGTTACACTCGACCGTGGGTGCGCTACCGTTGGTTACACTCTGAGGTGTTTTGCAAGCGTTCAGTCGGCGACGCAGAACACCTTGCGGAAACAGGTTGAAATTGTAAAGCGCCAGTAGGCCCTGAAAGTGATGATGTGGACGCGAATATTCTTGGCGTATTGTGTTATTTATGAGCACATGTCTGCTTTAAAATGGGTCCACAGCACTTTCTTACCGTCATCGCTGTGCCTAACCGTGTCACGTGCCAAAGCCTCCTCCCAACCATTCTACACTACACGCATGGTATTCAGATAGCTAACAACGCTTTATTCGTTACACTGAAAACAGACACAAAATTTTTAAGCTAGAGCAAAGCTTCATTCTCAACGACGGCACGCCTACATGTGACTCGGTGACAAACTTGCACCTTCTTCTCATTGTGAGACAGTTCTTTACACGTAATAACCGTCAACACAATAACCAGGAAATGCCGGTAACCTGTACATGCCGTCACACTCGTCTGACGTTTTTATGCACCGGTTGCCCACTGTCGAAGCAGATACAAGCAAGAAGTTACAGCAGCGACAGCAATGCGATTCAGACAGAAGCCTCCAACGTGGCACCAAATCGGTAGCTTCGTGAAACCTCCGACAGATGGCAGCAATTTTGCATAAGGTCTATAGCATCCCTCCACTGCAGTGAAACCATCTTCACATGGGTTACATGCAGTTTATGTCTGTTCGTTCATTTCAAATACTTCAAAATTTTGAATAATTTAATTTCATGTTGAAGCAAATACTGTGATATTCATATGAATATTCGATGTGAATATTCGAGGAAAAACCACAAATTTGACAAAATCATCATTTTGGTCCATATTGAGACGCAATTTGCACCATGTGGTGCTCCAATAAAAAATCAGCTTTATAGCTCAATCGAAAGCAAATAAATAGGTCTTCTAGTACAGCAAGTTTTGACATTACAATATTTGTTTTAACCCTTTATGGGGCATAATGTTGTGAACAACACACGCCACCTATTGAGGGTGGCATTGTTGTTTCTATCAGCTTCTTATAATATGTACAAAATTTGAGCTCTCAGTCATGCCCTATGAGCATATGTGAAAAAGTGGGCATATGTGTCCCACTGACCAATGAAAGACAGTCGTTTCAGAAAAAAGTACTTTTATTTTTTTATGCAAACTTGCTCCTGCCCTATTAACCACAAAGGGCAGAGCCAGAAACACCCACTCTCTATCACAAAAAAAAGCTCAACTAAGTATCCATTGTACATCCACTTGCTAACGGCACCTGAGCAGCAGATGTGGGTACTGGGCATGCCTGCAACAGTCTAATTTTTGTCCGTGGAGGAAGAGACTTCCCTGCGTGAAGCAGAACGAAAATTGGATACTGCAATCAGTTGCACACAATGTTATATCACTGAAAGGTTGTCAACTTTCATAATGAAGGGGAAAGGGGGCAGCGCTAGAACAAATTCAAGGACGAGATGAAGACAGGACATGCGCTGTACTCACAACTGCGCACGTCCAGCGCATGTCCTGTCTTCATCTCGTCCTTGTATTCGTTCTAGCGCTGCCTGTTTTTCTCTTTATTATGAACCCAAACCAACTCGCCCACCTATCTGTGATTGTCAACTTTGCATTCCTCAAATTTTTGAGCAAACTGTACGAGTAGGAACGAACAAAACAATTGTAATAGCACATTTAGGAACTCGTGAATATGAAATAAACTTTTCAAGCATACCGCTCATGCTGAATCGAATGGAGAGCACGCCAAAATCTGATGAAAAAAGGATACAGTGCGTGCAAGCGGAATGGTTTGTTTGGAACATGGGTATGTGCTGGCACTTTGCGAATACCATGAAAACAACTACCAAAACCGCTTTCTAGAACATCCACGCAGTCGCACTAAAAGTCTGAAAACAATCACTTCAGTGGTTTTGATAAAAAAAAATCAGAACATGGCAAAGAAAAAAGTGGGACATATGAGTCCCACTGCGCCATAAAGGGTTAATGAATAAAATAATCTTTGAAGTTCCCCATGGACGGCAATGGAGAACTTCAACGAGGAAGCAGCTCTATGACCAGATGGGAAGGTAGACGTCAATGGGGAACTCCAAAATTTAATTTCTTCCTTAAAACGAAAATTGTAATGATAAAACTTGCCCTATAAGAACTATTTATTTGCTTTCGATTGAGGTATAAAGCTGATTTTGATTGGA
The DNA here is from genome assembly GCF_013339695.2 of Rhipicephalus sanguineus. Taxonomy (NCBI): domain Eukaryota; kingdom Metazoa; phylum Arthropoda; class Arachnida; order Ixodida; family Ixodidae; genus Rhipicephalus; species Rhipicephalus sanguineus. The sequence goes on along the minus strand of NC_051185.1, from coordinate 110,091,955 downwards.
GCGCCACATGGTGCAAATTTCGTCTCAATGTGGATCAAAGTGATGATTTTTTTCAAATTTGTGGTTTTTCCTCGGAGACTTAACATCAGTGGTCTGAAAATATTTTTAACAGGAACTATGCCTTCCGTACAGTAAGTATTTATTACTCAGACATTCATACATAGCGCAATATTGTGAGGGAGAAAATGCCAACATGGAACATTTTGACAAATTTTCTGGAGGTGTATATGGCAGAAAAATTGCAGAAATATTATTGAGCTTTGAACACCTGAGACAAACGCCTTTGCTTAATATCAAACCAAATTTGGTATTGAAACAACAAACAATACTTCCAGAATAATTTTTCTGACAAACTTCACTTAGACGACGTTCTGTGTAATTCGGAAAGCTCCCACATCACCAAAAAATTTTTTCTCTCATAGCATTTCACAGTTTTTAATGTAATAAATCAGCATGATTTCTTAACACGAAAGTGGTTTATGCCGGGGTCCACCAAGACTTTCATGACCTATTTCCATCACGGAAGTACGTCAGCAAAATGAATGCCATCAGATGGCAAAGAAAAAAAGACTACAAGAAAAAGTCCAGTTGACAGGAGTCGAACTCATGGCCTCTCGGTCCGCGACGATGGCAGGCGGGCGAGTAGCCCACTGAGCTACCACCGAACACACGGAGGCTAGATGAGCGCACCTTTTATCTTTCACTTTCCTCTCACAGTAATCTTGGATGCTCCGAGCGTAGGCCCAGCTAGGCGTACGCTCGGAGTCACGAGTGAATTCGGGCTGTTGCGATGCGCTCGCGAAGTCTTAGCTTTGTTGGCAATGTTCTTAGAGAACAAAGCATGGCTGATAAGGTTGTTTGTTTTGTACTTAATGAAGAGAATACGATGTCTTTCGAGCGTGCAAGCTGAGGTGCCGTATGTGGGCGGAGCCTGCGCGCTGATTGCTCGTTCGCCCAATGTGTCCTGAATCGTAGTACGCCGCATGCGGCGTCGCACGTCGGTTTGGACGCCGAATCGCACCATGTGTCTAGCGCTTTAGCCGACATGCCCAACTCGTGTCATGCACCCAGCTACTTGGTTGATAAAAACGTTTCAGTCAGCGTCTTAGCACTGATGCCTTGCTGACTGCATACCATAACATCCATTCTCACTTTGTGTGGGATCTGCTCGAATATTTGTGTTTCAGAAATTACAGCGATGTATTTCTGCAGGACGCCAACTTCCTCAACAACAACCAGGCCAACAATGCTGTTGCCAACGACGCTAATGGCAACAACGCAGCCAATCCGGCCAACGATGGCCCCAACAACAACAACGATGGCTGAAGGCACGCACTCCCAAACACGTCATCAGCGTGCCGATGTTGAAGCGAGCACGTTTCCTCAGCTCGATTTGAGCGGCAAACTGATCATAAAGGCGCAGCTAGGCGACGACATCCGCCGCATTCCGATCCACAACGAAGACATTACGTACGACGAGCTGATTCTCATGATGCAGCGTGTGTTCCGAGGCAAGCTTTCCAGCAACGACGAGGTCACGGTGAAGTACAAGGATGAAGGTGTGTTGAAAGCGTGTCGTCTTCACTTCTCGTCGATGGGCGTGTCTTGCCTGAGCGTGCCAATATTGGCTTTCGGCTGTGACCTTTAGCAGATGGTGACCTGATTACCATTTTTGACAGCTCAGACCTGTCTTTCGCGATCCAGTGCAGCCGGATACTGAAGCTAACGATATTCGGTTGGTACACTCAACGTTTGGTTGCTTGGTGAGTCATTTGAAAGGTTTCTCTGGTCATCGCAGTGAACCACCAACCAGTTCCATTGGAACCGGACGAAAGTAAGCACATCAGGAAGGAACTGCAGGAAATTAGGAACGTTGTAAACCGCCTGCTGGACAGATTCGAGCCCCGTCACTTTGTGACCAACAGCTCGGAGCCGGAGGACAGTGCGGGTGAGAGGTCTGCCCAAATGCGCTCGTTCATCATATACCGTCGCAAGAGTTAGCTAAGACTGGGGTTTTGCGGCGCATGACCCTTGGAAACTCCCTCGCTTTTTAAAATTACGTCATGTCAAATTTAAGTAAAAGGTGGCAAACGATATACCTTAAACTCCCGTTAAGATGAACTATACTTGAACTAGAATATGCTTTAGTGGCACGACCAGCAGGCCGCGCCGCCTCTCTCTCGGCGGTCCGAAACGCCACGGACCGCCGCTAGGATTTTTCGCGGCGCCACTGCGCCTTTTCCTAGGCGCGGCGGGGGAGAGGTTCTTTGCAGTACGTTCCACATGGGTTTCCCTTGCGCATGCGTGGCCATCGCCTAGCAACGGAGACACGCGCCTTGCGAGCGCGGCCAGGTGTTCTCTGGCGCGGCCGAGCACAGGCATGTCGGGCGTGTGGTAGTGCGGTAGTACGGTTGCTAGAATATACTGAGCGTAGGGGTAGTGCCGCTGCTGCGACTACGCTCAGCACTTGTTGAGAGCAGATTACGTGCCACTTTTCCTGCGGCGCGGGTCACTGTGGAGCCTGCAGTGCCGACAGCACCTGAAGAAGATGTAAGGCACCTGCGGGACTTGTTAGTAGCGACTGACATTTGCGTGCGGTAGATATTGCCGTACTTATGGCGTTTACCGTACGGAGAAGCTAAGATGCCCCAATGAAATGGCTTGTACTGAAGTACAATAAAAACTCAGGGTCCCTTATGCATTTTCGTGAGACGACTGGAAGGTGAAAGCCATCAAGATGATGTTCTAGATGAATTACCAACCCGTTCGAACGCTCACGTTAATAGGCCTAGTTGCTGCATAACTTCGCAGGTAAGAACTTCAGCACAAACGAGGACGAATTACAAAGAGATGAGACGAGCCCTGGCGCAGTGCGTGTATTCCGTCCTATTAGCGCTGAAGTTATCACCTTCAAAATGTACTGAAGTAACATCTGTATTGGATGGAATGGAGTAGCACAAGCACAGACCCTTAATACTTTCATGAAGCTAGATGCATGGGTCGTGGGCCGCTGCGGATGCTTGCGTGCAGCGCATATAATCGCCCATTGTAGCAGCTGCACGCCCAATACTTCTTTCAAATGTGCCCGCATGGGAGCCTTCGTCCCTTTTTCCTATTCTGCTAAGCTTGATATCGGCTGTTTTAGTGCGACATTTTTAGTTGGGTCCTCATAACCGTCGGCGTGCGGCGTCTGCTAGCGCGCGCTGCCCATATTTGCCAAGGCCAGGCGTTTGCGTGAGGCGGGTGCCAGTAAAGTCGAAAGAACAGGGAAAAATCTAGGGACTTTAGGTGCCAGCGCGCGCTGCCCATGGTTGCCAGGCGTGGCCACGCATGCGCAAAGGAGACCCATGTGGAACGTACTGCAAAGAACCTCTCCCGCGCGGCGGAGCGGCCGCGTGGCACGCACGAGACTAAAAAGCCACCTAAACATCGCCCAATGTTAGCGGTGTAAGCACATTTCATGGTGGCCACCCTGTGCCACCAAGCAAAACTAGCGTCTTTGTGTACCCAGAAATTCCCTAGGGAAGTCGCCAAGTGAGGTGAAACTTGAGGCACTCGAGAACGTGCATTGCGTTAAAATTTCTGTGTATGTCCTGCTTTATGTTACCTCGCGAGTGTTCGCTTGAATTGATACAGATTGTTAAGACTATCAGCAGCGGTAAGAAATCCATCATCTGCGCATTTATTATTTGACCTGAAATGTAGCAGCTGGCGTTTGAAGACATCCGTAGCGGCTCGTCGCAATTGTGCAGCAGGTTCACTATGCGATGATGCTTCAGGTCGCCTTGGTATCTTGTAATAATCTCTTTAGGTATAATTAAGTTTCTCCATGACACTATTCCAAGAAGTGGCTTGGTCTGTTCTCTAATGAAGAGGGTTGCTTTTGATTCATTTGCGTGGCAGGTAGAAGAATTGAAGAAACCTTTGCTATGCACTTGCTCAATTATTAGATGTTTTGGTGCTCGTACGGTGACTGGAGATTGCGTGGGCACCTATTTTGTAATTAAAGAAGACAAAGAATCAGATAACGTATGTGGCAGTTACGATTTCCCCTGCTGGTGGGCTTCGCTGCACAACGAATCGTCGATACTGTAATGTACAGTACATGCTTTGTGGCATAACACAGCTGCAATGCCATAAAGCTGACTATAGTGAATCTGTCATATTGTAGCACGTATATATAATGTAAATATATGGCGCATTGAATCCAAGGGGCAGTGCAAGCATGGCGTAAACAAGCAGGGTACGAGTCTAAATATGGGCGGCGTGCGCAGCACAGATTTTTTGCTCTCCACAATGAAGGAATTGCTTTGTAAGTTTTACCGCTTCACAGGGGTGTGATGCGACGAAAACTAAATGCCACGCTGTGAAGCTTGCTACCTGTGGCTGCAATTAGTTGCCGGAAAGAGTATCGCCAGGTTGCTTCAGTGGCGCAAAAGAGCAAAAGTGTCCTCTGGTCCGACACGTTTCACACGAGCAGGTTGACGAAAAATAAGTAATAGGAAAACTTAACGGCTTCATAGCAGGTTTAGAACGAACAATTGGTGATAGTCCGAGACGCATGAATATTTATTGATATATACTGAGTATGTGCAGCACAGTGAAACGAAGACAAGAGAAGAAACATAAACGACATAGACTGGCTATGTCGTTTATGTGTCTTCTCTTGTCTTCGTTTCATTGCGCTGCACATACTCAGTATATATCAAGACATGTACCAACTAGCCCATCAACGGATCCTTCTAGAATGAATATTTAAGCTTTAGACAGGCATTTTATGCATTTTTAATTACGGGTATATCGAACTATTTAGCGATGCCCTTTAATTCCAATGTACGCGAGTTTTGCTCTTTATACACTTAGCCGACAGTGTGCATTCGTAATATATTGGTCGGTTCAGCGAAGCATTATGTGGTGAGGAGCATTGATTTTCCTGGTGTAAACAAATACTTTTTTTATTTTATGAAATTTAGGAGATGTTGGTGCTTCTGTATAGCACCAGCTACTCCTTTTCACTGATGATAGGATATGTGAAAAGCACAGCAATAAAAAAACTTTCATAAAGAACAGCTAGGCAGAGTTCATATAAGTCCGTATAAAAAATAAAAGGTTATTCACAATGGTGTTTCATATATCTGCTTGATACCACACGCATATGCCATGGGAGCCATGCATGCATATGCTATGGGAGCCATGCATGCATATGCGACATATATCGGTTGAGGATGGCCTAGATCCATCACCACGATGTGTTCGGTAGGCACCGGGAACTCCGCTGATCTAATGAGAAAATAAGCAATCTGCATCGCTTCGCCTCCTAGTACACACATGCTGTGCTCCAAGTAGGGAGGCTGGCTTGGGCGTGACGCTCGTTCGCGTGGTGGCTTGATTGCCACAAGCATTTGTTTAAAGCAAGCAATAATATTGATTATTCGGTGACTATCACGGAATATTGGAGCTAAACGTTTTTCCAAGGTACCTTTTGGGAAAAGCTGGCTTTTCTGGAACCTCAAAACAAGGCCCAAACAGCAGCTCATATGAATATATAGCATGCTAGCTGTTCCAATCATGTCTCAAACTTCTTCGTCCAAAAAGAACCAGCTTTGTAAACTAATGCGCTTGATACGCCAGCAAGGTTAACACAAAAATGAAACCTAATTGCACTGTGCGGCTATGCCTGCACTCGCAGAGTGCATAATTGATCTCATTGAGCTGAAACAAAACTGATTCCCCCTCCTTGCGAACTGCGTGCCCCTTAGTCAAAAAGTGGCCCTTCCCAAAGAAAGCAGCAAGTATGCACCTTTATTCGTGCATCCCTTAAATCAAGCCACCTGCATTTTCATAGTTAAATCGCATGATCAACGTCTCGCACGAACGTAGAGCCACGGGACTACGCTAGGTACATCTCGCTTGGAATTTCCTAGGGACAGCGCCAAAAAGTGGTCTGGCAACGCGGGCATGTTTTGGTGGCCTTTTAATCGCTCCCGCGCGGCACGTGTCACTCAGCACAGTAGTTCGCTACAGCGCGGCTGCCCGGATCTTGCAAAATGCTTTGTCGGCAGCTACAATTTGATTACTTTACCAGTACCGGAGTGTTCTGTTGCATTTTCTCGCACGGACCATAGTGGAGCAGCTGTCTGTATCTTGTCGGGTAACCCGCTCAAACAGAGACACGACCTCACGTTAAATATTCAAAACTGTGAATCAGTTTGGTTGGAATTTTATGTAATCTAACTTTTTGAACATCGATAACAGAAATTTCATGTTTGGTTGCCTTTACCGATCACTTTCTTCCTCAGGTTCAGATTGCTGATAGTCAGTCTATGTCGTTTATGTGTCTTCTCCTGTCTTCGTTCATTGTGCTGCACATACTCAGTATATATCAATAAATATATTGATGCTTCTCAGACTGTCCCTCGAGACAATTGGTCGTTCTAAAGCTGCTGTGAAGCCGTGTCCCATTACTTATTTTTCATCAACCTGCTCGTGTGAAACGTATACGTATCGGACCAGACAATACTTTGCGCCACTGAAAGCAACCTGGCGATACATCTTTCCGGCAACTAATTGCAGCCACAGGTAGTAAGCTTCACAGCGTGGCATTTAGTTTTCGTCGCATTACACCCCTGTGTAGCGGTAAAACTTACAAAGCAAATCCTTCATTGTGGAGCGCAAAGAAATTTGTGCTGCTCACGCCGCCCGTATTTTGACTCGTACCCTGCTTGTTTACGCCATGCTTGCACTGCCCCTTGAATTCAATGCACTATATATTTACATTATATATACGTGCTACAAGATGACAGATTCACTATAGCCAGCTTTATGGCATTGCAGCTGTGTTATGCCACAAAGCATGTACTGTGCATCGACGATTCGTTGTGCAGCGAAGCCCACTAGCAGGGAAATCGTAACTGCCACATACGTTACCTGATGCTTTGTCTTCTTTAATTACAAAAAAGGCGCCCACGCAGTCTCCAGTCTACGTACGAGCACCCCACGTCTAATAAATGCGCAAGTGCATAGCAAATTAAAGTTCCTTCAATTCTTCTACCTGCCACGCAAACGAATTAGCAGCAAACCTCTACATTAGAGAACAGACCAAGCCACTTCTTGAAATAGCTTGGAATAGTGTCATGGAGAAACTTAATTATGCCAACAGAGATTATTACAAGATACCAACGAATCAGGTGGCCTGAAGCGTTATATCGCATAGTGAACTTGCTGCACAACTGCGACGAGGCGCCGCTAAGGATGTCTACTTCAAACGCCAGCTGCTACATTTCAGGTCAAATAAATGCGCAGATGATGGATTTCTTAGCGCTGCTGATAGTCTTAACAATCTGTATAAATTCAAGCGAACACTCGCGAGGTAACATAAAGCAGGGCATACACAGACATTTTAACGCAACGTACGCTCTCGAGTGCCTCAAGTTTCACCTCACTTGACGACCGTCGGACTCATCGGATTCGAAGGGGATCGCGAAATAATTCGATATAACAAACCAAAAATACGCCTGTAAGCTTTAATATTCACACGTCTCGGACAGTCTCATGAGATGACTGATTCCTTTAGGTTGCTTCGAAGGCGTAAATGTTTTATCAACCACTTTGCGGCAGCGAACCCTTCTCGGCCACGAAGGGCTACAGCTTCACAGCATGACGTTTAGTTTTCTTCGCATAACGCCACTGTGCAGCGGTGAAGCTTAACAAGGCAAATCCCTCATTCTGGAGCGCACTGAGTTGACAGCAGAGTCGATGACGTCGTAATTGAGGCTGCTGGTAGTCACTCAGTCACTTCTAAGCGAACACTCGCGAGGTAACACAACAAAGCATGACACAGATACACAAAATCTTTAAAGCAGACACGCCATCAAGTGCCTCTAACTTCAAGTTTCAACTTGGCCCTCGTTGCTCTCGTCAACTTGACTAGGGAATTTCTGGGTACACCAAGGCGCTAGTTTTGCTCGGCAGCACAAGGTAGCCAACATGAAACATGCTTACACCGCTAACATTGGGCGATGTTTAGGTGGCTTTTTAGTCTCGTGCCTTTTGCACCCCACTGACGACGCAGTGGGATAAAAAAAATTCTTTCATCTAATACTAATGTAATATAATAATATCTGGGGTTTAACGTCCCAAAACCACTATATGATTATGAGAGACGCCGTAGGGGAGGGCTCCGGAAATTTCGACCACCTGGGGTTCTTTAACGTGCACCTAAATCTAAGTACACGGGCCTCAAACATTTTCGCCTCCATCGAAAATGCAGCCGCCGCGGCCGGGATTCGATCCCACGACTTTCGAGTCAGCAGTCGAGCGCCATAACCACTAGACCACGGTGGTGGGGCTCTACACTAATGTGTAGCCCATATATTCATTACTATACTTTCAGTGTCCTGTAATTTATTCTAGTCTGATTTAGCCTGTTTGTTTTGTAAAACTTTATATCGTTTTGAAGGGGCAATTCGGTCGCCGCAAGCTCGGGGTTGTTGCTGGTTTCGAAAACTAGGGTGCCCTATCGAAAACCCTTCGCATTCGCCCTCTGACGGCTGCAGGAACCGGAAATACACGGATGGATGGATGGATGGATGGATGGATGGATGGATGCTATGAGCGTCCCCTTTATAACGGGGCGGTGACATGTCTGCCACCAGGCTCGAAGGAGAAAAAAAAGAAAGAAAAAAAAACTTCCTTGTTTCATGTTGTCCTAATGCCTTATCTACATTGATTAAATCTATGTTATTATACCAAAAAATATAAATTCACGGTCCATCTCTCTGCCTCTTAAGGCAGAATGACCTTTTTCTCCCCAATTATTTATTTTTGTACTTTATCTCTACTTTTCTGCCACCAATACTCTAACCGTCTCTTACTTATTTCTATCGCGGACGTGTTCAGCTTTCCATTGTTGTCCCTAAAACCCAAGGCTTCATGTAGACTCGTGCCCACACGTATACCTGGCTGAATATCGCCACATTCAATCAGTACATGTTCCATCGTTTCCTTAGTTCCCCCGCAGCATGTACATTGTTCTTCTTCGTTACTGAATCTCGCTTTATAACTACGCGTTCTAAGGCAGCCCGACCTTGCTTCAAACAGTAAAGCGCTTCCCCTTGAATTATCATAAAACCTTTCCCTCCTTATTTCGTTTTTTCCTTTTCGGTAGTTACTCAGAGCCGGCTTCTTTTCCATCGCTGTCATCCAATAAGTCCTCTCCGCCTCTCTGACCTTCCGCTTAATGCTCCTTGTTGCCATATCGCCCGCACTGCCAGCCGTATATTTACTGGTGAGCCTCCTAGTTCTTTTTCTCCACTGCGTGTCAACGCTTTTTCTATACAAATACCTGAAAACCTTCTCTGCCCATCTACTCTCCTTCATATTCCTTAGCCTTTCTTCGAACCTTATTTTGCTCTGAGCCTCCCTCGCCTCAAGACCTGCCCATCCCATATCGCCCTTTACAGCCTCATTTGTCGTCTTCCCGTGAGCACCCAACGCGAGGCGTCCCACAGTCCTTTGATTTATATCCATTCCCGATTGCACCTCTGCCCTCATGCACACCACTGAGTTCCCAAAAGTAAGCCCCGGAACCATTACACCTTTCCACAGACCTCGAAGCACCTCGTACCTATTGTATCCCCACAATGCTCTGTGCTTCATTATTGCAGCATTCCTCTTTCCTTTTGCTGCTGAGGCCCTTTCCTGTACCTCCATGTACCTGTCACCCTCATTTATCCATACTCCGAGGTACTTGTATTCGCTCACCCTCGGTATTTCTTGGCCCTGTATTGACACCGCCTGATCACAAGGGTCATTGAATACCATCAATCCACATTTTGTTACACTAAATCCTAGTCCTAGAGCTTCCCCTTCCCTTCCGCATATATCCGCCAGCTGCTGTATATCCTCTCGACTGTCAGCAAATAAGACAATATCGTCAGCATAAAATAATCCTGGAAGCTTCTGCTCAATCATCACGCCGCCCTGTTTGTGTGACAGATTAAAGCCAAAGTTGCTACCTTCTAGCGCTTTTTCCATATTCACCATGTACAGCATGAATAACAGCGGGGACAAAGGACATCCCTGTCTCAGCACCTTGCTAATCTCAACGTTCTCTTTGCTACTCATTCTTTCCCATTCTATGCAAACTGTATTTTCTCGGTATATCTCCCTCAAAAGCTGTATACAGTCGTCGCCTATGCCCATTCCTTTCAATATATCCCACAAAATTTCCTGATTAACGTTGTCGTACGCCCCAGTGATGTCTATAAAAGCCATGTACAAGGGCCTATTTTCTATTTTAGATATTTCTATACACTGAGTGAGAACAAACAGGTTATCGTCTAACCGCCTGTCGACTCGTTCAAAGCATAGAAGACCTCAACAATTGAGGTCTTCTATGCTTTCCCTGGCCGAGTTGTCTGTTCGATTCATTTGGTTGTGTTTAACATATAAACGAGCCCCTCGGAAAAAATTCCCCTTCGTTAATACTTCGACTAAAAGAGCTCTGTCGGTGAAGTAGTCTTGACGAAGCTGCTGGGATGGCGGTTGTGTAAATCTCTTATGATCAGCATATAAAGCGCACCTGTGCGGACAATGTATGCACCTAGTGGCTCGCAGGCATGACTTAAGACCCAGCGCAACGCCTCCGAGATTTGCTAGTGAACTGCCGACAGCCAATTACCTCTGCCCGGCCTGAGAGGTCATACCGAGGAGCTGCACATTCTATTTCATGCGCTGTTTCCAGCGAGCAACAATGGCAACTTGTTTTCTTTTTTTTGTGTGTGTGGATGCTTGGATTACGTTTGTTGATAGAACATCACCATAATCATATCTCATGCCTCATAACCATTTGATGGTTTTGGCATGTAAAACCCTGGAAGTTATGAGCCACATAAGTATACCTGTTTTTGCGCAAGTAAATAATGAGGGAAGGGGTCACGGGGAGTGACCCACTGCAATTCACATAAGTGTGAGCCGTGCCTGAATAAGATTCAGATTCTGGGTAGAAGGGGGGCCACCGCAGCTCGAGAATTGTTTGAGGTATTTCATATAAAAGCACGAGGTTCCATATGTATTATCATTGGCTCTCTCACAGGCAGTGAGCAAGTTCATAGATCACAGGTTGTGATTAGGGTGGTATGCGCTCGATGTGTGCTTAGCTTGCTGCGCATGTCTGTGCCTATATATTTCGTTGCACTATTTCTTGAATAAATAGTCGAAAGTTTGCGCTCCCCTTGACTCCTTCCCTCATTATTTCCTTGCACAAAAACAGCTATACTTTTGTGGCTTGTGCTTGAACATGAACGGACTGGCCCAGCAACGTGTACTTCTAAATTATTATTGATACAACAGAAATGTCCCTCTTGTATGTACTTTTGGGCAAGTTGCTCAGTTGTGTTTTGGCAGAGCTATTAACTTGTTGACCGAAATTTGTCTGGTGTCTCTGGTCCAGGGTCACCACGGTGACCGAGGAGCCGAGCTGGCAGATGCAGTGCTACCCGGTGCAGCCTACACCGAAAAGCAGGCTACCTATGTCAACACAGAAGGGCGCGCCCAGCAAACACTGCCAGCCGTCCCACCTCCCGGTTTAGCTCGTGAGGATTGGAAGGTGAGATCACGTACTCTGTTTCATGCTTAGTAGTCTCATTGTACGAAGGCTACAGAGACTTCTCTCGCTGCTTGCACAAATTATAGTGTGTCCTGCACAAAGCAAAGATATTATAGTTTGCGTCGTGTCATGAAAAGTCATCTTCGTTTCGGCATGTCGCTTTGTCGAGACATACATTGTTCCACAACTTCTCATCACTTCAAATCTCCGTCTTCTTCCTTAGGAAGCTTGGGCGAGTTTGCAAGATGTGATAAAATAACTGCACAGTACTGGAGGATGAGGACATATGAAAGGATCAGATTTAAGCATTAGCCGCAGAGCTCATTTTTAAGTTCTCATCTTGCACTACCTTGCCTTGAATGCGAGTGTGAGCCCGTTCTTTTGGACGGCTCTATTGTTTTTATACATGATCGCAAGCTAACGTGGGAGATTGTACAAGCTTTCTTAATAAAGAAAAAAGGCGAGACGTGTCTGCCAACCTGCTGAATCTACCAGATAGTGAACCTAAGCTATTGCAAAAATCCGATGTCATACCCTGGTGGTCTTCAAGCGTCTGCACAAGCGCGCGCACATGTGCACCAACTTAATGATGGTTTTCCTTTTCCGCTCTTTTTTTATAATAGATTCACTTTAAAGGGGCACTGACACAAAATTTCGCGGTTGAGATAGCCTGCGGGATCGATTCCTGTGAACATGTGTATATCATCTGCAAAATATCAGCAGCGAATATAGCTTGGAAGGTATTTTAAATGAATTTTGAAGTTCGCATGATCGATCGACATCCTCGCCAGTGGCGTACCAACTCGTTCATGAGTGGGGGCGCTTGCGTCGCTCACTCTTCTGTCCGCCATGTGTGTACATATATTTATATATATCAGTGGCGTAGCCAGGAATTTTGTTCGGGGGGGGGGTGACGTTGCAGCGCGACCTCCTCATTGAATTTTTTGAACGACTAAGTATACAGGGTGTTTCAGCTAAAAAGCACCAAGTATTAAAAAATTAAGCATGGGCGCTACGCGTCTGCAATAGTCGTAGTATTGTTCTGAGCCATATAGAGCACGTCAGATTATTTTTTCCAATCCACTAAGCTCAGCAATGAACAAAGATTGCTTAATGAACTTTTTAAATATTGACTCTAGAGAAAAATCTTCAATGCAAAAGTTGTAGCACCTGTTCTGAAACGTCAGAATATTTTATCCATGCTAGCATAACTGCCAATCCGATAAGCTGGGTAATTAACCAAGACTGCTTAACTAACCTTTAAAATAGTAACTATATAACGAAAAATATTAACTAGGAAAGTTGTAACGTTTGTTAAGGAACTTCGAATTGCTTCATCTGTGCTAAGATAACTGCCCTGTTAAATTTTTTTCCTGCTTTCTTCTAGAGTGTGCGAAATTAAAAAGTATACTTGGCGCAAGTTAGGAGAAACACCCTGTATGAATAACATGTATTACCAGTGACAATTTGTATTAGATGCTGCAAAAAACTTTTTGAATGCTGTGCACTGTCAAGAACGAGTAAGAAATGAGTTTTTTCATAAAAGTATTATGTTGGCATGCCCGCAGAATCTTTCCAGGAATACTTCTCTTCAATTCTTTCAATTTTTTTAGGGGCGAAGCTCCTTAAGGCGGCACCCGTTCGTCCCTCGTAGTCGTAGTCGTAGTGCGTAACCAGTCTTACGCTTTGACCTCCAAGGTGGTGCCGGTGGGAGATTTTTCCTGTGCGTTGTTGAACAATAAAAAGTTCGCAGCGTGCGCGCTAACTAAAAGCCGAATTCTTCTGTCTCTCATTCCCCATTAGCAGCCATTGGCATGTTCCAGTAGGAAACGTTAGTAGAAGTAGAAGTGTAAGTGTTAGCTAAAAGCCAACTTCTGTCTCTCATTCCCATTAGCAGCCATTGTTTACCTCCAAGGTAGTGCCTGGTGAGATTTCTCCTGTGCGTGATTAAACAATAAAAATTTTGTTCAAAACGCCGTTGATTGATGAAATAAACCAACGAAAGACGCCAGATGTTTTGTAAAAGCAAAACAAAAGAACGCCAGATGTTTCTAAAGCAAAACGAAAAGACGCCAGCTGCTTAACGAAAGACGCCAGATGTTTTCTAAAGCAATGGTTTTCTAAACAATGAAAATTCACAGCGTACATGTAAAATTAAAGTGAGCTGCAAGTCGTCATAACTCATCGAACCTTCTAATGTCTGTAAGGAACCTTATGATGGTGTCGTTGAGGGCCTGCGGTCACTTTGGTCGTGAATTGGCACAAAGCCTAAGAACACTTCTTCGATTTCGTTCGCATACTTATTAAGGTACCTTGCACAAACAGTAAGCTGCTCGATACCACCAATATTCGTCGTTTCATCACCAAGTACTGAGAAGCAGCCCGCAGCGTTTACTTTTGCGACTAGGCTTTCCTTGATGATTGCAGCAGATATTTCTATAATCTGGTTTTGTACATCTGGACTTAAATACGAGGCATTATTTGGGCAACTTTCCAAACGCTGAATGACATAATGCAGCGCTAAAAACACACACACCACAAAGTAAAGAACACAAACCGACGGGACAGGCGCTGTGCCGTCGGTTTGTGTTCCTTACTTTGTGGTGTGTGTGTTTTTAGCGCTGCATTATGTCATTCAGCAAGCGCCAACTCGCCCAACAACACGTTCTTCTGCAGTATATTTCCAAACGTTTTTTTTACATCTGTGTCGCCACAATGCGCTCGCATGCGAAGCAGCGCTCTGAAGTTGCCTGCATTTGTAGAGGAGGCTGTGCTTGAATCCGAGGGACCACTGTCTCCATGGCCACGGAGAGCCAGATGTTGCCACCCGCAAAAGAGAACTGTCTCAACAATAGGCTGTAACTTCCTTCGGTTCTCTCTTATTTGAATTTGCCTGCCATGTTCCAGTTGATCAACAACACTGGGCACACATCCTGAGAAGGTTTGAAGAAAATTATCGGCTACCAGGTGAGCGTCAGTATGATATATTTAGTGGCTTCATGTACACCGAAGACTTCGAGGGCGTGCTTCCACTTTTCAAATAGCTTAGATATGAGGGCCCCAGTGCGCGCATGTTGGCCCTTGCCAACCTCACTTCTGCTATAGAGGACACACGCTCGGCAAAACGCACCCTTTTGAAGCGCTGAGTAGCTAAGCCATCGGTACCTGTCCTGCCAAGCCACCTGAAACCTTCGTTTCTGCTTCAAATCGTTCATAGACATAAACATGTAGCCTGGCAGAGGAATTCAAGGAGAAGTTAGCAGTTGATGTTTTGTCTGATCATCCACTTTTGAGTCATCTGTGTAGAGCCCGATATCAAACTTGCCTTTGCTAACATTTTGAGGGTCTGAGAAAGATAAATAATTAGATAAATAATAATAATAATGCTGAAGCCCAATGAATCCTACCCCCCGGGTGACGCCCCTGGTCGGTGGCGTATGAGAGCACGAAAAATTTCGGGGGGGGGGGGCTGAAGCCCCATAAGCCCCCCCTGGCTACGCCCCTGATATATATATATATATATATATATATATATATATATATATATATATATATAATAAGAGAGAGAGAACTGCATTTGCTTTCAATTTGACGTGATTGTTTCTATTCATAGAGCAGGCTGAGCTGCCCTATACCGCGACAACACAGCAGTGTTTACTAACATTTTGGAAATTTTACCGCCAAGTTTAAAAAGTATAGCCACCGTTAACCTGTTCTTCATCTGAGCATTCCACCGGCAAACTTCACAGTCTCAGTTTGGCGCTGTAAATACTCTGAGTATGAAGAACCTGCTATGTCTCTAGTACCCTAAATTCTCACTTCTTAAACAAAACATGGCTGACAAAGCAAGGTACTTCGCAAAAGTCTTCAAAATAAGCCGAGTGTCAATTTTTTTACCGTTAGAGCCCTCTAATATAAAGCCTTTCTAAAGAAGAAGACCAAGTTCAGTCGATTAATATTTATAGAAATTACATTGAGCTGGTTCTGTATACTATAGGATTATAAATGACCACGAATTTATATGCTAGGTGTCGTTCCTTGCCCTCCTACTTTTCCCAGCTTGGGAGGGGGGTGAACGGAAAAGCAGTAAAGTGGCTCTTTACATCCCCCCTCCGGCTACTCCGAGTAAATAGCCTACGTAAGCTATGTAAGCTCAAATTTTCTTTGAAAAAATGTGGGCGATTATAACGTTAAACTACCTTGCACTGTTCCTACCATATAGGTCGTTAGCTGTTAATGATTGGTTGAAATTTTCTGGGTCATGCTCACAGCACCTGCTCATAACATGACGCAACAAATGAGGCGGACGTGATCCACCGCGTAATTACCACTTACGCATGACTACGTAAGAAAATAATAAACTATTTTCAATACAGCGTATTGTTCGACATTGGTTCTTCGCTATTCGTCAAAAAATTTCGGTGTGTCATAAAATCGCCTCCTTGTTACGCGACGTCACAAGTCTGTGAAAACTCGCGGGGTTAAAATGACGTGTGCACAATAAGCAGTGCATTACTATGCTGAACAATAACGATATTTTTTTTTGAATAACCAGACAGTGTCTCGTTCTGAACGTAATTCAAGGAGCGTGCGCACCAATCGCATTGGCAGCGGCTACTTATAGCAGCGGGCGAGATGGATTCATATGTGTATAACAGATACTTTCAGTTGTAGTATAACGACGTTGAGCTGTTTTCGCGCGTATACAACTCTCTGTGTACTCATCGTTGCTGACAGAGAGGTAGATAGAGAAATAAACATTATTAGGAACAGACACAATCCTTCGCAGGTGGGCAGCCTTCTTAGTCCAGAAAACCGTGGATGCTGATGATTTTCCTGGTGAGGTAGATCAAGCTACAGGGCAAACTTGAAAGCTGGGCTTCTCAATGTGCTGAGTCCACTGCCTTGTTACAAGCCGCCGCGATCGCTGCAGGCTAAGCAACTTGTGAAGCAGGCTAATCTGAGACTAAAGTGCCCCCCCCCCCCCGGTAGATACGCCTATGATCCTCGCTTTATTGACGCTCTCAAAGGTGACCCTGGGGACCCCCTGCTTCCGTCGCATGACCACGCTGCGACAAGGGATGATGACGTCATAGCCGCCATGTTTTTTTGCCGCATTTGCTCCACTGTCAGTGGTTTGCTCCAGCAGCCTACTTCTCAGCGGCTGCTCGCGAACCGTGCGGAAGTGCAGCACAGTTCTGTGTGCTGACGTGATCGAGCACTGCACTCGCTAAGTGGTGATAGTTGCACCTGGAGGCTTGTCGTTTTTGAAACTGAAACTGACACTGGTCGGTAATGAGGAGCCTGTAATTAATCATTTGTCGCACGCTGCAGCAAACGATGTGCCGTGTTATGACTAACAGGCCCCCAGCAACACATTGCAGCAAAAAAACGCGAGGCCAAAATTTTTGTGCCAGTACCCCTGTAAAGTCGGGACCACTGATCTCCACGAGGTTTGCTGGATGGCGCTTCGAGCTCTCAGGCGCACAGTCACCGGAAGTTAGAGCACTCGTCCCGGAAGTTCGGCAAAGGCCGCCGTGCAAGCGTAGCTGCTGCAACGTTTGGGCCGGTGTCGTTCGCATTTTGCCAAAACTGCCTGCTTGTTGTGCCGTAAACTGTACAGCATTGGCTAGAATTGTCGACAAAAGCTGTAACCACTTGGAGAATCAAAGTAAAAAATGTCGGTTTCTAATAGGCACCATGTGCAGACTGGACTATTGTCCCTCAAAACTAGGAATGTATGTGTTCATCAAGCCATAAATGTTTCCTCTAGAGCAAAACTGTAGCTACGTTGCTCGGCTGCCGACCCGAAATGCGCGGGTTCGATCCCGTCCTCGGCGGTCGCATTCAGTGGAGGCGAAATGCCAGAGGTCCGCGTACTGTGCGATGTCAGTGCATGTGAATATCAGGTGGTCGAACTTATTCGGAGCCCTTCTCTAAGCGTGATTCATTATTATGTCGTAATTTCGATTTGTAACACCCCAGAAATTATTAATCATCCAGAAAAACTTACCCTGGGTAACACTCTCACCACGCCCTGGTTACGAATATATTTGCATACTTTTGCTTACAGTACTGCGAAGGGTTCTAATGTATTCGTTTATTTTTAAGTTATAACAGGAGCAAACAGCGCAGTCACTGCAGGTTATTTTTATTCTCAGCATGCAGCAGCCCCATAACCGAAACTTCTGTGCCGATCAGCTTCTTTCGCAATGATATCGAACTCGCTTATTGTATTTTCGTGCGCGCTGGTTGCTTGTCGGCTAAGTGATATTACGACTGTTAATTTATTGTAACACGTGCATATTTACACTGGCCGTAGTGTCCACTCACCAGCGTGAATCCCATTCGAGCTGCACCTTGTCCAATAAAACCAAGAAACAAGGGACGTTTTCCTTCCTTTTCTCTGCTAAATTCTGCTTCATATTCGCGTCGCATGTTTCTGTAGCATAGTATTTGTGGTCTGGAAGAAAATTACGTCTTCAAAAATGCAATGAGGTGTGAACTACTAGCCAAAATAAACGCTAATCGGCGGCTGAGAAGTGCAGCAGACGACCCACTTCCGGGACGAGCCCCCAAACTTCCGGTGGCCGGGCGCGCGCCCGGCCGTGACAGCAGCAAAGCGCCATCCAGCAAACTTAGTAGAGATCAGTGGTCAGGACTTATCTTTTCTGATCATTTTGGATGCCCTCATTCGGCACTGTGCAGTTATCTTATCATACCTTAACTTCGGTCTTGTTTAGTTTGCATCATGTAATTCCGCATAGCGTTAAGCTGTGTACATTTGCATCATAGATCTTTGAACCCATTTACCACTGGCAATAAAGCATATGTCACATAATGAAGCATAAAGGAGCCTCAATTATACTGTGTAATTTGACATAACTATATGTCTGCGAGCTTTGGTTGTACAGTGTACTCTCGATAATTCAAACTCTGATACATAATTCAAACTTTCTGTTGCTTCTAACTGAACATTCGCCTTTTTATGTCAGTAACAGCCGCAAATAAAACTGAATGCCTGCCTACAAAATGACCAAACTTGCTAAACCATGCGGACCCGCAATCACATGTTGACTGAGGAAGAAAAAAGAAAGCCGAGACTTTCTGACCTTGGCCTATCAAGTGTCGAACATTTCTTAAAGTTACTTTTGCCGCAGTACACTGGAGTCGTGAGAAAAAGCATCATAAGAATGGGAAGGGGCTACAAGCTGTTGTGGGACACAACACATTTCGTCCCTCATTTACACTCGCGTTCATGTGTTGTATAATAACGAGTACCAGTATGATTGCTTATGTCTAAAAACTTTACTGGCAATCATGAAGAGCTGTCTATGATGTTTTCTGCGGCACTGGGAAACAATAAACGTCGCAACACTAGTTGATATGTTCGGTTAATATAATAAAGCTTCTGATAATACAAACTTCTGATAATTTAAAACAAATGCTGGGGTCCCTTCGAGTTTGAATTATCGAGAGTCTACTTTATAATATGTGAAATAAGCATTTGGTAGAAAGGTGTGATCGGGTGCTGCAGGTTGTCCGCGCTCTGTCGGAAGCGGTGGGACTGCCTCTGCCCTACAACAGCCTGAGCGAGGTGCGAGGTCGCATGAACGAGGTTGCCCCACACCTTACGTGCTATGGGGAGCGCCAGGAACTGCTCGTTTCCGACGACGACGCTAAGGCCGGCAAGGTTGAGCTGTCTCTTCAGGAACCAATACGACCACAGCTACTGGCGCTGCGTGACTTCTACATGACAGACGTCATCAGCAGGGCGTCGCCCACGATGGCACAATGCGTCCAGGCTGTCGACCAACAGGCCACCAGGCCCTACTGAACTGCTAGTGTGTGTTTATACATAGGAGGAGCCCTGGAATTAAAGCTTGCCACTGATTCACCTGCATCCTTTCATTCGCACCACCAATCGACAGAGGTCATGTTACTGACCACAGCTTAATTGTAGAGCTGTGCGAATAGCAACGTTTTGAGTGCGAAGTGAATTTGAATAATAAAATGTGAGTGCGAATCGAATTGAATATTTTTCGAATAGTTGCCGAATATTTTTTTAATGCTTTGAAGCGAAATTACAGAAAAAAAGTTGCAGAGGATCCCTAAGCATATTCTTATGAGACAGCAACATGAAAGCGTTTATTTTGGCTAGGTTGGTGAAGCGCTGGGGCTCTTTCTCCGTGCGCTGGGGGAGTAATGTTTCCTAGTTGTCTTATCAAGAATCAGGCACTGCAGAGGTTTAATTGTATTTATTTACATGATTTGGTGCAACCAATGTGGTGTCGACAACACTTTACGTGCGAAAGGAAAAGACGCTATGTCCCCCTCTTCCTTCAACTTCTGTGGAGGCCCAACTGATGTGGCGGACAAGGCCACGCTCCCTTCGAGTCCCGAGTTCCTAATCTGCCCCATAGACGTCAATGTATAAGAACATCTGAAATTTAATTCGGACGAGGAAACTCTTCGGCGTCCGATTTTTCGGACTTTCTGCCCATATTTCAGGTACCAAACGGCATTAATTAAAGCCCCCACCTGTGCCGCGTCTATCGATAATCTCGTAGGTTCGAAACAGCGCTTTCGTAAGTCAATCTGTTTGCGGCAGAGTCCGAAAGGCAGCTTTGCCGCAAAGTCATAATGTATTGGGGTGAAGCACATCAAAAATCTGAAGGGGCCACTGTCACGGCGCAGTGCGGCGATGTCTTTACGGATAAGCACCGGAAATGCACGGAGGCGTGATGGCGGCAGGCGACAAACGCGCCCAACTCTTATGATAAGCATCTTCAGCTAACTGCTCAGTAGTGCATGTGGCCTGGCGCAGTGGTATGCGTATAACCCGAACGCGCCGCGCCGCCGATCATACTGCCTCCATACTGCCTCATTGTGCGAGACCGGTAAGTGCGCCGCACAGACTCGTTGCCTTCACGAACGAAAGCGGCTCGCCATCGCTGTGCCCTTGTGCGTTCGGGAACTGAGCGGCCATGTCATAACTAGGCCTATCTGAACGAACGCTACCACAGCAAACGCGTGCGTACGGTACGGCAAGCGCCCAGGCAGTGACGGTGTCAGCTCGGTTGGCGATATGCTGCACATAACCAGGAACGATCGGCTTCACGCGGCAGCAAATGCTGCGAATCGGCGGAGATTCGACGGTGCGCGTGCGCCTCATCGCACCGGAGAAAGCCGGACGAGTCGCCCGCTCTTCAGCCACAGTCTTTGCGTTCCGCGTCATCGTTTCCAAACGCTCCATGCGTGAGAGCCGTAATCTATTCCGCGCTTTGCTGGTATCAGTGGCGCTCATCACGAGACGCTAATTTGCAAATGGCGGTTGGCACGCAGTTGCGGGGTTCGCGGCAGGTACCGAATGTATTCACGAGAGCCTAAGCGCGCACCAACATGCCTAAGTGTACTGGGAGGCATTAAAGCTATTTTGGACGTGGCTGTGGCGATTTGGCCGCTTGAGCGGAATAAAAAAGTATGAATTCATTTTTTCGGACAGCCCGATTTTTCGGACTATTTCGGGGTTCCTAGAGAGTTCGAAAAATCGGACGTTGACTGCATTTATCTTCCGGAAGTTCGAATAGTTCGAATAGTCAAATTCCGGTGCGAATCGAATCGAATAGTAGGGCGGCAACAGGGGCTAGTCGGTACGTATTCATACTTGTAGTGCGCTTCCGGTGGACACGGACTACCTTGTTTTTCCTTGTTTCTTGGTCCGTGTCCACCGGAAGCGCACTACAAGTATGAATCGAATAGCAAACACTATTCGAAAAATATTCGAAAGTTCGAATATTCGCGCAACCCTACTAAATTGGCATTCACACTGGTAAATGCAACCTAGCTGCCCGTCGCCTCATCGAAATGTCTTGACACCACCTTACAGTTCTTCAATAATACACTCATACCTCATTATAAGGAAGTCGCATCTGACATGAAAATAGCTTCATTATATCCATACAATTGTTATAAATGTATTGGTAACACTGTATCTATTACAGGACTACACAGGTGAAAACTGGAAACAACTTTTCTCAACTGGGACCAGTTCAACTGGTTTATGGTCAAATTCCCAGTTGGGACCAGTTGCCAACTGGTCCCAGTTGGGACCCACTGGGACCGAATTCCCAACTGGGACCCACTGGCAACGGTTCCCAACTGGGAATTTGACCATAAACCACTTGAACTGGTCCCACTTGGGACCCACTGACAACTGGTCCCCACTGGGAATCCTGCCATCTGGTCCCAGTTGTTTCCAGTTGCAATTGGGACCAGTTGGCAGTGGGTCCCAGCGGGGGCCAGTGGCTCTTATTGAGATCTCAATAAGAGCCAGTTGCCTGTTGCAAATGGTGTCCCATTATGAACTACTGGCTAGTGGTCTGAAGCTGGTCCCAGTAAAAATCCAACCCGATGGGGCTATTTATTGCCTGGGGCTCCAGTGCAAGATAAAAAAAACAACCTTGGATACTCATAAAATGTTTATTTTACAAACATTACACAGCACTCAAATTTTTTAGTGTTTTGCGGCAATCCTGAATTTTTTCCGTGAGATTCACGTACCCGTGACCAATGGGAGAGCGTTGCTGCAAAATAAGAGATAACATATGTTACATGCATGTCTCAGAATAGCCATATCAATTTAATAGATATACACAACAGACCAACCTTCTAAAAGTTCACACTACGAACACTATTGCAGAGATCATGCCGGATGTAATCCGATTTATTTAAGTCGCTTACCACTGCGGCAAAAACATAAGAACTATGGGCAGTAAGGCGAAAGCATCTTTGTTTCTATTCGAATGCATGTACCTACAGATGCAACAGGTTCGGGAATATCCATTTGCAGTGCAAAATATGGGCCCCTTTGCGCTTTCCTTGTAAGTCGCGGATGGAGCTACAAGTTTGCACGAGTATACTTGATAGTTATTTAGCATGCCGTTCAAAATACAAGTATTGCACGGCACTCGTTTTCTGTGATGCTCCAAAACAAATGGCAGACGATTTGCAAGCACTCCGCACAAGCCTTCGCTTGTATACGTCTCTTCTTGTATTCGTCCATGTCCCGTTTTGCGCCACCATTTTATATTTTAACTATGCACCAACTAGCCCAACAACAAATTTTATTGGCCATAAACAAACATATTACAGAGCAGTGCCGAAAGCACTTGTTTACAATGCGGCGTTCCATCGTCTCAACAATCAAAACACTTTGCATTGCATTATATCTACATGTTCTCTAGGATATTGAATACCTAGCACTCGAAGCATAAGTGAGATACGGTTACCTTCAAACAGCTGCATTGCTGACAAGGCGCAGGCAGCACAGCATATGTCAAGTATCATATTGTTTATTATGCGCTTGTTGATGTCATCTTTGCGCACAATATGCGGTGTCCAGGTATACGTTAACAACGTCATTTACCGCAAGGGTTAAAGCGTGATCATGGGCGCTAGATGTCGGGACGGAGATGTGCCACTAGGCGTCAACGTGGGCGCGTTCACCTCAAGCGGTGCTATATCTGGCTAACCACAATAGACATGATACAAGCTCTCTTATATCAAAGCACTACAAACAATCAACTGCTTCTGTGACGATACGTTTAACTTTCGTGTTATATCTATATTCTTATACGGGAGGGATCAGCCATCTTTTTTAAAAAATATTTTCGTCCGTTTGTGAAGTGACGGACGTCCAGAACGAGGTTTGTCATCAAAAATTTGCACGAAAATATTAACACGAAAGCGTTTTATACCGGGGTCCACTAAGATTTTGCTGTTGTATTTCCGTTACGGAAATACGCCAGTGAAATACAAATGACAAAGAGAAAATGACCAGAGAAAGTTTCGTTGATTTAGATGACCAGGGAGTCGAACCCACGAACTCTCGGTCCGCGAAGATAGGTTCCAGGCGCCCTACCCATTGCGCTACCGACGCTCGTAAATGAGGCTTCACAAACGCGCTTTATATCTCTAACACCTTCTCCCTCTCAAAGGGACCTTGGTTGCGGGGGGGGGGGGGGATGTTGCCGTCACTGTCAGCGTCTAACGAGCGCTGACAGTGAGCGCTGCGGTAGTTTCAGCTTTCCGTTCAGCGAGGGACACGCCAGCGGGAAACGGAACGCCTTCCCACGTTCACGGCTCAAGCTATGAACTCTGCCTTTGGCGTTACTGAGGTGCTGCGTGGTATATGCATGAGCGTAGGCGTATACGTTACCCTGTTAATTACTTCAGCTACCACAAGGGTAAATCATTGTCTTTGGCGTTAGTCGTCGGGATGGAGATGTGCCACTAGGCGTCAACGTGGGTGCATCCACGTCAAACGGTGCTATAGCTGCCAAGCACCAATAGACATTTTGCAAGCTCTCATACATCAATGTACAATAAACAATCATCTGTACTCCGGTGAAGACGCGGTTCACTTTCGTCTTATACCGACTTCTTATGACGGATAACGATGTTTTTCTTAAAGAGAAAACCGCTCATACCCTCGTGTTCTTCCCATCGAAACGTCGTTGTAAACAGGGTTTAATATCGCAATAGTAGCCGATTTGCCAGTTTGCCGGAACAAGAAACAAAATTTCACAGCTGCCCGCTCTTCACTTCAATTGGCCATCACGAAAAAAAAAAGAAAAGAAACGCCGAGCGCGCGAAACTGATTTGACGAAAAAAATCACTGTGCCCATAGAAAACCTTCGTGGGAGTAGCCACCAGTTGCAATGTACTTGAAAGGAGTTGTATGACGCTCGCATAGCGGGATAGCGGGAATAGCGCCGCTCCGGCCATCGCGGCGCTATTCCGGCTACTTTTGGATACCCCCTCGTATTTATTAAGGCGAAAGCCTTAGTTGCCTCAACAAACGCGAAAATTGACCGTCGGCGTCCAGCGGTGTCGGCGTCAACATGAATTATTCGAAAAATAATCACGTGACGACGTCACATACCGTGACGCCACGTGATAACGTCGATCATCACCTGACACGATCGCTTGGCCTTAGGTGGACCGATCACTGAGGCAGTGTGAAACCAGGTGAGGTGCAGAAAGCTTGCAAGGCCTCCGATCCTGAAGGCAGTGCAAAAGCCACGTTAGGTGCAGACAGCACATCCCATAGGGGATTATGGCGGCGCACAGGGGGCGTTCTGTGAAAGCGCCTGTACATCGAATGCGAAAAAAAAAGAAGATGGCCTTCGCCTTCGAGTCGTTTTAAGCGAATGCATGAGGGACCTTGTGAATTTATTACGATCAATGTAAGTCATAATTTCTCCTTAATAGTATAGCTTTAAGATTATAGTATAGTTTTAAAGTATTAAGTATAGTTTCAAAAACTGATGAGGAGCCAGAAATTAATTCCTCCGGCCGCCTGATTTCTGACACATTCTAGTAATGGGTGTCTACCATGGTACGCGATCTCTGTACGCCTCGGCAGATTCCTACGAAGCCTTCCTCAGTTTTACCCTTCCGAACGCTGACCGAAAGATATGGGTGAGCGACTCTTAAGCGGCAATATTTAGTGCCCTCCGCTGCAGCCCCCCAGAATGACCGATTCGTAAAGAGAGCTCGCAAAAACGCTTTTTGGTAGCCATGTGGTAGCGTCGCCTTAATGGTGTTATCGGCATCATGTTGTAATAATGAATGTCGTTATAGGCTGATTAACCAAGAAAGCTAGACTAGTTGGTTCTAATGCATTTTCTGTGACATAACGTTACCAGCGCGAAAAACATAAAGGAAAGAAAAATCCGGCAGATTACACACATTGTAGGAATCGATGTAACGCGAAGCAGTCAGCGAGGAGCTGCATACAACGCATTGTTTAGCTTTCAAGCAAATCAAGGCATTATGGGAGAAGTTATGAAGCAGTACTGTTAATAATGACAGATAGTGATTGGTTACGAAAAAATTATTTCATCCATATTATGACATTAGGGTGCAAGCTAGTGATCGTTGATGAGCTACTTTATCAAATGTATGTTTGCAAAGTAAAAAAAAATATGTCGGTTACAATGTTACTATCAAGATTTGAGTAGAGCTAGGTCATGTAGAAATGAAGCTAGTTGGGAGTCGCACCATAGACCCTTATGAAAGCCATGTTGTGATAGATGGAAAAAGCTATTGCTGTCCAAAAAATTCATGACGTGAAAATATGATGTGTTCGATGATTTTGCAAACGACACCAGTGATGGATATGGGACGATGGGCGATTGGCAGTTACCTATGATTTGTAGACTGGAACTACCTTGCTCTTTTTCCACTCGTCTGGAAGAGTGCCTGGTAGTGATGGTTGTGAGAACAGCAGGTTTAGATTCATGGCAGAGATCTGTACTTAATTGACATTTTTTAAAACCTTCGAGGTGATTTCATCAGCACTGGCTGATGAGGATAACTTAATTATGACTGTCACTTAGTGCGGATATTCTCACTGGTGAAAAAATAACATCAGGCATTGAAGGCATGACAGGAGCAGCAAATGCAAAAAATGCATGAGAGGTTCGCTTGTAAAAACATACAAACAGAATTAAACATACTGCCACAGTCTAGGTGGGATAAAATGTCACAGTCCTTAGAAATTCTGATGCCAAGGGATGAGTTAGGGTTGGTTATCTGCCAGAATTTGTTGGGGTTATTACTAAGCATTCAGGGCCAGACCTACCCCGAATGTTTGTTTTGTATATAAATTTTGAAAAGTATTATAAACCCATTGTTTTCTATATATCAACAAGAAATAATGCACTTAAGCCAATCTAATAACTTATAAATATGTGATCCTGGAAACTTCTGAATGCTTGGATTCCTGATCTCGAGTGGTATAGCCACCATTAGCATCTTGAAGTATTTTTGCCTAATTTACAATAACTCAAGATTAGATAAACCTTTTCCAGTATGTAAGCAGCATTCTTGCCTTTTATAAGTCCAGATTCACATATTCATGTTCAATTTTTCCCTAAGTGATTTTGCTGTGCTCCATATCTAATGTACCTGAGATCATAAGTCCAAAATTGTCGTGATCACACTTGTTTTTTTTGCAAAAATCTGCAAGGCGGCTTTACTGCAAGGTTGTTTTCCAACCAAAAGCTCTCCGTCGCAGACTGGTTTTCTCGCTCATGGTACTTTTACCGCTCCTAATTCCAGTGAAGGCACACGAGTACGACAAAACGACCTCTTTCCCCAACAATTACTGTGGGGCCGCCTCGTACGAACCCTCAGCCTTCGCTAGGTGGACAAGGCACCCGTCGTTCGTAAGAAAAAAAAAGGGGGGGGGGAGGTAGAGAAGCAAAAACAGAATAAGCGAGAAAAGCAGTCAGGGATTGAGAATTTTCGATTGGAAAACAACCTTGCAGGAAAGCCGCCTTGCAGATTTTTGCAAATGGTCCATTCTAGAGAAATTCGTTTTATGACTGAAAACTTCAATTCAACCCTTCTGGCATCAAACCATATTGCAGCTGCACTCCATTCGAAATCTCCATTGCATATTTAAATCATATGAATGTTTAAATGCCAGTCACACACATGCCATATGAAATCACGCACATGAGGGCTTGCGCAGCTTTATGCTTCGAATAATAAACCAATGAGCAGGTGTCATCAATCCTGCTGGATACATGCTTCATGCTCGCATATTTGTTTTGACTCGCTGTCATAACTGTTGCTACCTGTTCTACCCTTAACTTTTTGTGAAGTAACATATATAGCGTTAATGTGTAGCCCAGATCCACATGCTTAATAACAGCTTTTCTGTAGCCTAGCCCCAATAGTTGTCTTGACAAGTTTCTGAGCTTCACTGGAGGATGAAAATGTTATGCGGTGAATCACACAAAATGTGTTGAGGTGAAGCATTTTTGCTATGCAGTGAAGTATACTAAGAAGGGCACTGTCACGGCCGAGGAAGTACACCAGAGGTCTTTATGCAAGCTTACTTGGAAGATAACGAAGAAACTCAAAAAGAAGTTGCGAACCACGCAGTGTGTGATGGAACGGAAGATGAGAGGTGTAACATTAACATATATCTAGCAAGAGGGCAGAGTGGACTCTGGAGAACACACAGCTAGGGGCAGCTGACACATTCTAGCTGAAATTCAGAGAAAAAAAGTGGATATGGGCAGGTCAAGTCATGTGGGGGACGGATAATTGACGATCAATTAGAGCGACGGATTGGATATTAGGAGATCGGAAACATATATAACAGAGGATGTCAGAAGTTTGGATGGTATGATACGAAATTAAGAAATTGTGAGGCATACAATGGCTCTCGCAGCTAATTGGAGCTAAATGAAAGAAGCCCTGCAGGGGACATAAAATAGGCTGACTATGATGAAACCTTACATGCGTTGTCTCTAGTCGTAGTACAATCCAGTGGGACGCCTGATAACTATGTTACTCATCAGGCATTCAGAACTGCTATTGATTTGGTTATCTAAGTTCTCAATATTACCGTCTCTGTTTGAATTTCTCCCTTGCGATGACTCATTCACTCGCACCTTCCCTAGACATCCGAGCGACAACAACAATGTAATTATGCAATGAGCTACACTATTATAAATTATAATTGTAGTGACATATAATTGTCAAGTGGTCTTTACAGTAACATAAGTAATTATGCAGTGAAGCAATGCCGGTGTGCCTTGTAAGCACAGTTAAATACTTTAATTGTTTAATTTGCAGTGTGTATAAACTATGTCTTGCATAAGATGTGTCTAGATGTAAAGACCACACTCAAGGTGTGCTGTGAGTAGTTTCTGCAGCCGCAAGCAATATTTACACAGAACTTTGCCGGCTTCTCTGCATCAACTTTCGTTGTGCAATGAAGATTTACTGATGTGCACTTTATGTAGACATGTGACCGCACTGCAAATTAAATCATCCGCAGTACTAATTAAACAATACTAACCTTGCAGTTCCTGCAAAGTCATTTCTCTCAGAAACGTTTTAAAAGTTTTTCACCAAATAGCTAGTGTTCTGAAACTTTTGTCCTTTCTCTTCAGATTAAGAACTGCTGGGATGCATTTAACTTTCTGGCAAGAGTGGTATCTCAAGTTTTCTTTCAATTATAGAAGCGATACTTATCAGATGTAGAGATTCTGCTCCTATAGTTGACTCTGAAATGAAAGACTCCCACAGCTTGAGGAACACTTGTCTGGAATGTGCTTGGTAGCACACGCTGCAGGTGTAATACTGAATACACCTTTTTTAGGAGGGAATGAAACAGCGCTGTTGATGAAATAGAGAGAAGGCAAAGGACAAAACATGTGTCTGTCATTTTCACTCCATCTTTTTCTTTATGGTAAAGAAACTGCACGGCTTAATTCAGTCCATGTAAATGCAGCACAGCCCCATCTTGAAGCAGGATACTGTATATTTTTTTTGTAAAGCAGGCAGGGCTGCAATAAAGCTAGAGCTTGACTGAAGCCAAAGACGCAGGATGTTTTAGCCCTATTGTGTATCAGAAGATGCTTGCCATAGACACACGCTAAAAAACGATTGAATGGATTAGTCATAAATAACAATAGGAAATAATTATACTCAGCAGGGCATAAACACATGCAGTATTGCTCCTCACCTTGGTGCTGGTTTTGATCTGTTTCTCTGTTGATGCAACCACATAATTCTGATCAACATACAAAAAACCCCACTAACAATTTGTCACCTAGGCCATACTCCCTCCAGGGCTTGTTTCATTCTACTTGTACCGTACAGAAGAAAGTTTGTTTTTCTGTGCTGTTTCATTAAACATGGCTAGAACTGTACACAGACTACACATGCACCCCTGGCATCAACAAAACCATAGAGGAAATTAAGGCACGAATAGCAGTTTATTTTAAGGCACACAAGAATGTCACATTCTATTTTGAAGCTGACAGATATGAGATCGAGGAAATCAACATTTTTTGTACATAATGTGAACGACTCACAAAATTTATTGTTTTTACGAGCTCGTTCAGCAAGAAGGCAAGAGTGTAGGTGCGTCAGTGATTTGCGTAGCATGGTAAACAAATAATGGAATAAAAGACACATTGAAGGTAGGCTTGTTACGAGCCACTTTGTGGTGTTTTTCCAGGAACACATGCTTTCTTAGCACCTTTGCTGTACCAAGAATGCAATTCCAAACAAGGCACTCACCTTACATCATGTCATCATCTTCATGCATGTCACAGCACACCAGACATTTCGAGACACAGAAGTTTCTCGGTGAGGTAGCATTCGAATCCACACACCAATGATTTGAAGATGAGTGTCGTAACACTCAGTGTCGTAACCACTCAGCTATCCAGGCATGCTAGTAGAGCATACCATAGCCTTTTATAGTACAGCGTAGGAAGGGGGCGGGAAAGGGAAGTGAGGAACAGGGAAAGGAGGAGGAGAGAGAGTAAAGCATAGCATAGAAAGAATGAGAGAGAAGTGCTGAAGGAGAAAGATTCAAGGGAGAGAGAAAGGCGAAGAGAAAAAAATTAATGAAAAAATGAGACGAAAAACAGAGAGAAGAGAGAAAAAGAAATAAAGAGAGGAAGGAAAAAAAAAGTGAAAACTGAAGAGAAACAAAGAAGGCCGCCAAGTTCCGCACTTCCTTCAGGCTTGGCACTACTAGTGCAAATATGCCTTAATTTTTTGTTAGCTTGTTTTAATCTTTGAAGGTGCACAATTCTGCTGTGGATGATGTGAAAACAACACATGGGCACTGGTCACAGGGGTCTCAAACACGTGTCCCGCGGACCTTGAGCGACTCAGCCCGCACATGACTGTCTTCATCCTCATCATAAAACAGCTCACACACAAAATGAGAAGGAAGAACTGATGACACGAGTGCTTCCTTCTTTTGTATTTGTGTGTGTGTGTGTGCTGTTTTATGATGAAGTTCGACCAACTCGCGCAAATAGCTACCTTGATATTTCACCCTAACTAAAAAGTCATCTCTCTGGTTGAGGATGACTGATGAGCACCTGTGTTTGACCACGAGGATCGTCTCTGCACGAGAGGATAATGCGGACATTTCTCTTTCATCACAGCTAAGCTTTGCGAGGCATCAAGCCAGCGTGTTTACAACTTCAGCAGTTATTTTGTACTTCGCAAGGAAGAAAGTTGTGTGACTTTGCTAAATGGTACTCACACAATTTTCTCGCCTGTTGCACCTGATAACGCTTTGTTTGGGTAAGCTACACAGACGGGACTGGTCTCAAGCATTTGTTCCTAGAGCACTCCATGCAGACAAAACAAAAACGTGGAGTAAAAACTTTTTATTTTGTAGTTTTAGCCATTCTGAACGTCGATATCGTCATCTTTCTCGAATCTTGATGACAAATCTCCTTCAGAAATGACCGATATATGAGATATGGGAAAAGGCTTTCTTTTAAGTGACAATACTTGACATTTTGCCCCCCCCCCTCCAAATGAGGTGTTGAAGTTTATTGACATGAAGTAAATACAGATCGATTGGAAACACTGCATGGTCCCTTAGCCGAAGGCTAGTATTGGGGCCATTTACAGACATGTAATTACTGAAATGTAAATTTACAGACATGTAATTGATAGTTTCGATCGTCAATGACAATACGAAAAATTAGCAATAGCAGCAAAGAAAGGAAAAAAAAACAAAACAAAAATATAACAGACAGAATATATAGTATAGAACAAGGAGACATGTCATTTTTAACCTAAGTGTGGTAAGCATAACATTGACAGAGGGAAAAAGCAAGATAAAAAATATGTATGTATGTATCTACAGGTTGCGCACGTGACATAAGTGTCTATACATGCCCGAATGACATCTGCTGTAGAATTACTTTTTTAAACCAGAGTGAAACGTTCTTGCTTTGTTTTCCCTCAAGTGGTACGTCGTTCTATATTTTTATACCAATAGCTTCCACTAGTGTCTAGCCATATAAATTTCTAGCCAATGGTATATTAAAGCTGCCAATATTTTTGTTTCTTGTTGGACGATTGGGCACACGCAATATTCGTATGTTCAAGGGACAGCTGTCCTTAATTATACTACTAATGCACTTCGCCATACTTATTTTGCCTAAGAAATGGAATGGTATGATTTGTAGTTTAGCAAAAATTGGTTTACTTGCTTCACTTCCCCGCGAGAAATTAATAGATCGGATGGCTTGTTTCTGTAGACGTTGAACAGGTTCTAGGTACGCATTGAATGTCCATGCCCATGACTCAATACAGTACGTTAGGTGAGATTGGAAAAATGAAAAATACAAGATGCGGAGAATGTTTCTTGGAAAATGTTCCCGTGCCTGAAAGACCAAAACAACCACATGCCAACTTTGAACAAAGAGCTTCCATGTGACGCTGCCAATTTAGATGGTGATCGAGAATAACGCCAAGATAGATATATCGGTAAGTGCGTTTGAGTGGGCATTGATTTATATGCAGTGAGACACAACCATTACAGATAATTTTTGAACGTGAGTGGAAAGCGGTATATTTAGTTTTTGTAGTATTAATGGTTAGTTTAGTGGCAACGAACCATTCGGAAACAATAGCAAGCTCGATTTGGGCTTCTTCCTCTAGTTCCTTGATGTTGTCACCTGTAATTATCAAAGCGGTGTCATCAGCGTACATTGATATATGAGCGAATTGTAAAGTTTGGGGCAAGTCATTTATATAAACTGTGAAAAACAGGGGACTAAGTACTGAACCCTGCGGTACTCTTGTAATAAGATGCTGAGGGTATGACGTTATGTTGTTTATATGTATGATTTGATTTCGATTATCAAAATAACTGGAAAAAAAAACAAGTTCACTGTTGCAAAACCCGTAAGCACTTAACTTATTGAGTGAGATGCCATGATCGACGGTGTGGAAAGCCTTTTTTAAATCAAGAAAAATAACTGACACTAGTTGGCTATTATGAAGAGCGGTGTTTATTGTCTGTGTTAATAAATGTCTGCACTGGCCCGGCCTTCGCAGGACTAAATTTTGTGATTGCGGCCTGCTAGCTCAGGCGAGTTTGAGACTCCTGGTTTGCTTCTAATGGTGGGCTTTCTTATAAAGTTGGTTGCAAGATGGTGCTGTGGCGTGTATTCCTTCTTCTTGTGTTCTCTTTTTTTCGTGCTGTCCATTTTAACATGTATAAAATGCATCCATGTGCAGACTTAAAACTGCTCAGCATGACAGTTGATAAGCAACACAGGTGACACGAGGACAAGCGCAGACTTCCAACTGAAATTTAACACAACACAATATATAGCCTACACCCAAGATAAGAACAACATGCTTATGCTAGAAACAAATAACAAGCAGTGAAGGATGATAGTGCAGTGAAACTAAAAAAACAACTAAGGGCGGAATGCCACATGAAAATGAATCCAGGTAAGCGAGTTCTTTATCAGATAGGAATATTGAAGGTTTACTGACACATGCTTCCTTTAGCTATTCTTACAACCTCAATGCCATTATGAAGGTGAGCTGCAAGAGCTTGTTTTCTCAAACAGAGACTGGCAACTACATTCTGAACAATGAGAAGCCAAAGAACCATCCCTACCACATTTTTTACTTTTTGACAATGTTTCTGTAATGGTATATTTAGGCATCTACCTCTTTGACCAACGTAGCTGTGTACACAGGACAAAGGCACGCTGTAAACGACGCCTATTACGCAGTCAACAAACTTTTTACGGTGCATAACTTGGCAATGGCTCGAAGGTCCTTCTACGACTCTAGTTCGAACGCATTACTGAGATTGCTTATTCGGTGCTTTGGTCAAACAGGCAGGTTCCTAAGCATGTGATTGCAGTGGCAAAAAGTAAAAAAATGTGGGTAGCGACGTTATGGATAGAGACGTTTTTATGGCTTCTCATTATTAGAAATATGGTTGCGAACCTCTGTTCAAGAAAACACTCGTGAGTTCTTGTGGCTCACCCTCATGATGGCACCAGCAACCTTCATTATTCTTATCTGATAAAGGACTGGCTTATCTGGATTCATTTAGCATGTGCTGTACCGGCTTTCTTGTTTTTTTTACGGTCTCACTGTGCTTTGATGCTTGACCTCTTTTTTTTCATAAACATGCTTATGCTTAACAACATGCTTATGCTATAGCATAAGCATGTTGTTTTAATCTTGGGTGTAGGCAATATATTTGTGAGTTGTGATAAATTTCAGTTGGATGTCAGCGCTAGTCCTCGT
The DNA here is from genome assembly GCF_013339695.2 of Rhipicephalus sanguineus. NCBI lineage: Eukaryota > Metazoa > Arthropoda > Arachnida > Ixodida > Ixodidae > Rhipicephalus > Rhipicephalus sanguineus. The sequence goes on along the minus strand of NC_051185.1, from coordinate 110,058,216 downwards.
CTCACCTGCGTTGCTGTGTCTACTTTCGCGCTGAGCAGCTTTAAGTATGGAATACCAACTAGCCCGCTACCACACGTTGCTCCGTGCGTAGAACCCGTGGGGTGCGAGCCGCATGCTCTTACGAGCAACGTGATGGTGACGAAGTCGAATGTTTTGTCACATAGAACTATCAGTCGTGTAGCCGTGGATGCGAATAGTGAGGCTTGCGCATGCGGTGACCAATACGGGTGTCACATAGGCACTTTCTGTTGAAATCGAAATTCTGGACCGTGATTGACTTGCCTCCGCATCTAGCGCAAATAAGTAAATCGCGATTAGAAAACTTGGACTGGATCGACATCGAAATTACATCGTGTGATGCCCGTACTATGAAATCGAGGCTGGTCAACGGCTTTTCTGAACGACGAAGTGGTTTAAGTACCGTGCATTTAACAGCTCAGCCACGGCGAGTTCGATGCCATTACGCCTACAAAATTAGGAACTGACAAAGGTGCCGGCAGCCGGCAGAGCAGGCTCCACGGGATACTGCCGGCACTTCGTCTCAATTGGCTGGCTGCAGTCATGTGACCGAACTGCCGGTATTTCTGCTTTGGCAGTGTCTAGCGTGTCACGTGCGCCCCAGTGACACGGGCACACCACGGACGCTGGCACGGACGGGCGCCTGCCCCGAAGGGGCAGGTGCGCGGGCTAAAGAGCGCGTGACGGAGACCCTGCCAACCGGCCATTGAGCGTTAGCGAAGTGGCCGCACTAATCTTGGGAAAACTAATCTTGGCGAAGCCAAGATTAGTTTTCCGCGCCCGAAGGGCGCAGAGGGCCTTCACTGAGCAACAGGAAAATGTACTAAACCTCTCGAAGCCAGGCAAAGCGCCTCAGTGACACGGGCATCATGCACAATGCGATGATCCGCTGTGTCGGCACTACCCCACTAAAGCAGAAATACCGGCAGTTTGGTCACATGAATGCAGCCAGCCAATCGAGACGAAGTACCGGCATTATCCCGTGCAGCCTGCTCTGCCGGCTGCCGGCACCGTAGACAGTTACATAAAATTACGCGAAACAGGTTGCCGAGCGGGTAAGAATGGCCGTGCAAAGCACAAAACAAACTTCCCCAGAAATGTGCACAACTACGGACCACCACAATACTACCACCGTCCACGTACCGCACGAACATAGATCAAATATGAATCGCAAAGAACATAGAAACAGGTTCATGAGAGCCCTAGACATCGTAGTGACCACGCAAGCTCAGGCGAACCACAGTACCGGTTCCAAACGCACTGATGCGAACACAATCCAACTATTCACGTTCAAAAAGCACACTGGCAACGACAAGCACAATCACAGCGTCCGCGACCACCACACAAACACCGCGCCGATCACAAACACGCAAGAAAACATGCCCAAGCGCATGCCCAAGCCGCCCAAGCGCCCACAGGTTGCCTGATCCGGCGATGTAAACTTTCAACGAAAAGCCACGATCTTTCACGGATCCAAGCCAAGTTGGGTGAAAAAAGCGTTTCCTTATTTTGACCCGGTCAAAATAACGAAGCGCTATTTTCACGACGTTTTTTACTTTTTGAAAATGGTTCTGTAATGGCATATTTAGGCATCTACCTCTTTGACCAACATAGCTGTGTTCACAGGAGAAGAACACGCTGTAAACGACGCCTATTACGCAGTCAACAAACTTTTTACGGTGCATAACTTGGCAATGGCTCGAAGGTCCTTCTACGGCTCTAGTTGAAACACATAACTGAGATTGCTTATTCGGTGCTTTGGTCAAACAGGCTGGTTCCTAAGCATATGATTACAGTGGCAAAAAGTAAAAAAAATGTGGGTAGCAACGTTATGGATAGAGACGTTTTTATGGCTTATCATTATTAGAAATATGGTTGCCAACCTCTGTTCGAGAAAACACGAGTTCTTGTGGCTCACCCTCATGATGGCACCAGCAACCTTCATTATTCTTATCTGATAAAGAACTGGCTTATCTGGATTCATTAGCATGTGCTGTACCGCCTTTGTTGTTTTTTTTTACGGTCTCACTGTGTTTTCATGCGTGACCTCTTTTTTTTTTAGCATAAGCATGTTTTAATCTTGGGTGTAGGCAATATATTTGAGAGTTGTGATAAATTTCAGTTGGATGTCAGCGCTAGTCCTCGCCTCACCTGCGTTGCTGTGTCTACTTTCGCGCTGAGCAGTTTTAAGTATGGAATACCAACTAGCCCGCTACCACACGTTGCTCCGTGCGTAGAACCCGTGGGGTTCGAGCCGCATGCTCTTACGAGCAACGTGATGGTGATGAAGTCGAACGTTTTGTCACATAGAACTATCGATCGTGTAGCCGTGGATGCGAATAGTGAGGCTTGCGCATGCGGTGACCAATACGGGTGTCACATAAATTCTGGACCGTGATTGACTCGCCTCCGCATCTAGCGCAAATAAGTAAATCGCGATTAGGAAACTTGGACTGGATCGACATCGAAATTACATCGTGTGATGCCCGTACTATGAAATCGAGGCTGGTCAGTGGCTTTTCTGAACGACGAAGTGGTTCAAGTACCGTGCATTTAACAGCTAAGCCACGGCGAGTTCGATGCCATTTTACGCCTCTAAAGTTAAGCTTTCGACGAATATGCGCAAAAGCACAACGCGAAGCAGGTTTCCGAGCGGGTAAGAACGGCCGTGCAAAGCACAAAACAAACTTCCCTAGAAATGTGCACAACACCGATACAGGTTCATGAGAGCCCTAGACATCGTACTGACCACGCAAGCTCAGGCGAACCACAGTACCGGTTCCAAACGCACTGATGCGAACACAATCCAACTATTCACGTTCCAAAAGCACACTGGCAAACGACGAGCACAATCACAACGTCCGCGCCTACCACACAAACACCGCGCCGATCACAAATACGCAAGAAAACATGCCGACATGCCCAAGCGCCCACAGGTTGCCTGAACCGGCGATGTAAACTTTCAACGAAAAGCCACAATCTTTCACAAATCCTTTGACCCGGGTCAGAATAACGAAGCGCTATTTTCACGAGGGTCGCAGTAGGGCCGGCCACAAATAAATGGCCTGTGCACTGGATTCTTTCATCCATGGCTACAAAGCGACATATCATCATTATCATCAAGGTCTATTCCAGCGTCGGCCGCGAGGCGGTAAATGCAGGAGAACGATCCTCAGGTCACGTGGGCATAAAGTCACGTGATCAAAGTGATAGCTCATCTAGGTACATCTTCACCTAGGAGCAGAGAGTGTGTCTAGGGACGGCTTAGGTACAACCACCGAACACGCGGAACACGTAGTACAGGGGCGTAGCCAGAAATTTTTTCGGGGGGGGTTCAACCATACTTTATGTATGTTCGTGCGTGTGTATGTATGTGTGCGTGCCTATATACGCAAGCAAAATTAAAAAATTTCGGGGGGGGGGTTTGAACCCCCAACCCCCCCCTTGGCTACGCCCCTGACGTAGTATAATTGCGTGGTGCGTGATGGGTGTGTGTGAGAGGCATGAACGGGGTGGGCGTGTGTCCACAGCTTCCGAGCTAGTAAAGTTGCGTTAATTCGTTACCACTTAAAACGTGGCAGGTCGTTTCAAGCACGTCTTCATTAGCACTGAAACCGACTCTTGGGAAAAGAAATACAGGCAAGTGAGGTGTGAAAACGCAATGTGAAGTGCTAAATGTTGAGAAAGCGCCTATGAACCAAAGGTACTGGCAACAGCTAGGTTGAGGCATTTTCATTGGTGTCATGTGTGCTGACTCTACGTAGTTTCCGTGAATGGTTTGAGAAGTGTTTTGCGTTTTTTTCCCTTCATGGGGGTATTGCATGAAGCTGCACACATTTTAAGTGTCCCGTAGAAATGCTTGTACGCAAGAAGAGTAGCTTGGGCTTGTTCGTGTACATACATAACGCAAGCGGAATAGCTCACACCGAGGCAGGGACGGTGTTAGCAAGTCGACACGAGAGCATGTGTTGTCTTGCTTGCTCCGTCGCTGTCTCAGTATGTGCTGCTCCGCTTGCTCGTGCTAGGTCTAAGTTATTGGCAGATGCGGACATGTGCGATATATGTATTTTGCAGACGTGAGTACTGGTAGCGCAGTGCAATAGAAAATGTCTAAGGTAGTGCATCTGATGATGCACAGACATAACAAGTGCTTCATGACCAGTTTACTTTGAAGGACTTCATACGTTACGCCTTGCTCCCGACACAGTTTAACCGGTTGTTTACTCCTTTGTTTTTGCTGTTGCCAAGGCCTCTTCTCCATGGACATTTTTTATGTGCCCTTTTAAATTGCTCGCATTTGAAAAAGCCTTGTCACAGAAAGTGCAGATCTTGTCAAGTCTCGTGGAGGTGCTAGTGCGCGCCCCGGCGCTTTCGCTGCCGTCCATCGAGAGCGTCCGACAGGAGAAAAGAATCGCTATCCGCTAACTCGGGAGACGGGAACGCGAGGCTCACTTGTTGCGGGATCGGCAGGAACTGTAGGTAAACTGGGAAAACTTGGCATCGCCTCATAGGGAATAATCGAGCTCTTGATTTCTCTCGTGGTTGACGCTGCACCGTCCCTAGAATTCCCCAGAAAGCGATGTTATACGGAGCGGTGACGTCTGCATCGAACTAGCCAATGAGAGCGAGGATCACCCTCCTGGAGTTACCGCTTCGCGCGTCGGCCTCGGCGGCTACGGTCGGCTCGCGCCGACGCCACCGGCGGCGCCGAGCAACCCCGGTAGGTTGTTGTACGCTCACAGCCCCGGTAGCGTCTTTTTTTAAAGACGCTATTCTCATCTACTTCCTTCTTTCGCTGTAATATCCACTGTATTCTTGCAATTCTTGATATTCGCATGTTCCCAGACTTGCCGATAATTGATTCTGTTATTTGTTTTTCCTAGCCGCGACTTTAAATGCAGGATGATAAGAGTCCAAAGAAAACAGGGAGCGACTTTGCTCTGTACGACGTTCCACTGATGCTCAAGTTCATCAAGCCTCGCAATTTGCAAGAGGAGGCCAAAAAGCCAGTAGCGCACCCAGGTATTCTCTCAGGGGGGGGGGGGGTTGAAATTCTGAGAAGCCTATAGGAGTGTGGGATGGGGGGGGGTGCAGGCACATTGCATAATACGCCATTTCGTTGTTTAGGCTGGAGGATTGCAACGACAAAGAAAATATGAGATACGAAATAGTAATAACAATACTACTACTACTGCTAATAATAATAATAATAATAATAATAATAATAATAATAATAATAATAATAATAATAATAATAATAATAATAATAATAATAATAATAATAGGAATAATAATAATAATAATAATAATATCAAATGGGATGATGATGATGATCTTTCAGCGTTTTACAGCAAGATCTTGAAAAACTTGAGAGGGCCAAGAAACTGTTCAGTGAAGCAGCGCACGAAGAAAATAAATGGCAAATTGAATAAACCAACGCGTAATATAGTTCCAACAAAGATGCCTGGCAAATACTTATTTTTGCTAGTTTTTCAGCTCCAGGTAGTGATAAGGGTGCTGACGTGCCGGCCTGCTGGCGGTCGCGCATTGCTGTTAAAAAAATTATTACCATGTGAGCGCAAACAAATGGGACGCAAGAAAGGCACACGAGGACACCCGGCGCCGTGTGCCTTTCTTGTGTCCCATTTATTGTGTCTTGTGCCCGATTACCACAGTAATCAGGAAATGTCACACAAACAAGCCCCATTGGCAACTTTAGCAATTAAAGAACTCTGCAACTGAGAATGTTGTGCACAATGTGAGCAGAACATCCTATATTATACTTCCTTCAAGCCTCGCCAAACTACAAATCTGAAAGTGCATCGTAAATATTTACTATAAGCTTTGTGGCATTGATTATAAACAGTTATTCGTGCAACTCAATACAGCTAGCACTGTAGCCAGGCTTACCGTTTTGCCATGTCATTCGGGTGCACAGGTTCTGCGACTGAAGTATCCTCAGTGATAAGTGACTGATCGACTGACGCATCTGAAGGCAAGAAGTGCTGAGTCATCGCCAAGGGCGTCCGCAGAAATTTTTCCGGGCGGGTGATTTACTACCGTGACTTGACCGGCAAGGTTAGTCAATAATATGTAATAACGTGCAAAGTTGGCTGGCAATCCTGAAGGTCGTTTCACACAGATATGCGGACCTTTTGTGTGCTAACGAACGTGTGCAGCTTATTGCTACTGCATAGATAGATATTATCCGAAATTCCAGGGGGGGGAGGGGCAGCCGCCCCCCCCCCTTGCACCCCCCTCCGGACGCCCATGGTCATCGCCTCCTTTTTGGCCGCAATCTGGCATCCCGGTGTTGTCGCTGCATCTCTTGAATCTGAACACGGACTCTTTTTCGGGAAGTAGGTGAGGATCGTGTTCGACTGGCGCTTTAGCGAAATGCATGTGATGTGGTAGCTCATTCGACGCAGATTCGCGCAGCAGACACAGAAGCAAGTTCTAGCAAGCGAACTGAACGTGTGCATGGGGGCACATCATACTTCGTAGCTTCCGTCCGATGTACAACATACAAAAAAGAAGTGGTAAAAAGAGAGAGGGCGAGAGTTGTCTGAAAAAAAGAGAAAGAAAACGTGGCACCCCAATAAAACTCTCGCACTTTCCAAAGCCCTTTTTTTCTTGTCACGCGTCCTTGAAAACAATTACTCATTCTGCCCCGTCGTCTTACTCCTCCCATCTTCGCAACGTATGGATTTTCGCATAGCATTCGTGCTTGCTTGGGGTCCGCTGGTCCTCGTCTTTTTCTATGTGTACGTGTCAAATTGTTTGCGCTGAGCAGTTTATTAATGGCATACCTACTAGCCCAATCCCACACTTTGCTTCTGGAACGGAGACTTACATGTGCAAAAGATAATTGTAGTTGACGAGCAGTTTAACTGCGTAGTGAACAGCTACAGCACGAAACGCAAACGGCTGTCGTACAGGGTAAGGTGCTGCGGGCATGGAACATCTGCTCGGTGAAGTTGAAAAACTGAAGTTGAATACTGACGACTCTTCCAGCGACAGAGTACGCGCGAATAACTGCTCGGTGCTCACATCACGGCCGATCTGTTTGAATTGTTTAAGGCACCGTATAAGGATGCGACGTAGAAAGATGAGACACCGAAAATACAACTATCCGCTGAAAAAACTGCTCGGAGACGACATCTATTCGATGTAATCGCACAATGGGATTTCATTTACCGAGTTCTCATAAAATTTTCCGATTTTGGGTCAGTATCCCTTTAACCGTCGCGAAAACGTGTAAACATTGCAAAGCATTGGTGATGTTTTTCGAGAAAGTTTTTTCAATGAATTGTAGAAACATGAGTACTGTTTTTCTAGAACGTTTTTGTATCTCGAGTAAGTACGCTTCTTTGCGCACTATGAAGGCTTTTACAAACGTGTTGGGAATTGTTCTTGGTCTAGAAAGACGGCAGCGGCTAAAATTGTGGTGGTAGTTATAAAAATTGCTCTGAAAACCCCCATTCGCTTAGAAACTCCTATGCTTGGATGTTAAGCGCAATGTAGACAGCTCAAATATTGTCACAGGGTCGGGACGTCGACGAAGGCCGCAGTCAGCAGGTTCGAGAGTAAACTCTTTATTTGGCCGAACTTGTGGCCGGGAAACTGGAAGTCAAAGTACAGCAATACGCTGATAGCGGCGAACAGAGCGTCGACCGTCGATCAACTGACAAGAGGTCAAGCGCGTCGGCTTTTATACAGGCGCTATCGAACTTTCCAGCGATATCGCTGGTGGCGGCGTTATCTCTCGACAAAGCTGGAACATTCGCGTGCAGCGCGCAATCTTACCAAAACGATCTATTACAATCGCGAAGTTTCTCGAACACTGCATCGCGGACAGCGTCGAGCGTTGGTAACCGTCCTTGCTGGTCAAACCCGAATATATCAAAGTAAAACAAGAAGTGGGCGTGGCAATATAGACCGAACATCGATTGTTAGCCACTCAATGAACAACGCACGTGGGCCAATGCATACAGACGACCTTATGCATATCCATCTAACTAGTACAATAAAAAAGTTGCAGCGCAGTTGCCGCGAGCAACTGCGCGGCGGACCGCAGCGTTATGCCGTGGCAGCAGACGACGCGCCGACAGTGGCGCAAGACGGAACTGCAGCGCCGCTAGTTCTCGCGACCGCCGTTCGGACCACCCTCCTCCGCTGGCGGAGATACGGAGCTTTGAAAGTGAGGTTGTTCTAGTAACGTTGGGTCAGGTCTTTATCCCTCCCGTTTCGGACTGCACGTGTGCATGGCACAAAGGCGGCAAAGCGCAAGAGCCGACGGGCCATTCGCATTCTTACTGTTACGTGACTCAGCCGGCCGCGGAAACGGGCGATGGTTTTGCTGGCGCCACCGATAGCGGAGATATGTATTTCTGTCGTGATGTTGATTGGGGGACACCTGTTACTGGATTTCTCAGCTTGCGTCGTTGTGTTTTTGGAAGCGAAATGCTTCCTGAATAAAAGATTTTGGCGCGTTTCCTGAATATATCGCGTTTTCCTTGTTTTTCTTTCTAAAGTTGTGTGCTGCAGTGCGTTCCGGCTGTTCGCATTAATATATTTACTACTGATGTATTGCGGATTTTTGTGGGATTCTAAAGTGAACTGAAAATATCGACTTGTGTAGGTGTGTTTGCACAGTTTCATTTGCAAATTACAAGGGCATCTAAAAACGACAGGGCGTCTTCTGTTTCAAGGGTGAACTGAATACTCGTTGGATAAATTTAGATGAGAGAATAATTGTGACTTATGACCTCTTGACGCTCGAATGACAGTCGTTGAGACGTATCTGTGAAAGATTTTTGACTGTGGCTGCAATGAATTAAGAGCTTGTTCCTCGATGTGTTTCGTTGTTATATTTGCCATGGCGACAGACATGGGCACAGGGTTCCAAATAGTGAAACGTTTATGAGAAAGTTTGCATATTTAGCAAAATTAATGCATTGTGATAAGGCAGAAAAAGAAGATTCGCACCATATGTCTCTGGAAGGGCCCAAGTGCTTCAAATGCTTTTTCTCCTTTTTTTTTTCGTTTTGGAGGATCGATAGTTACCTTGGTTCGGTCCTGCCAATTAGAAATACGTTAGAGCTCGTCTGCACGTAAAAAGTGGCGCTAATTGGTAACACCGTGAATATAAAGGGCATTTTAGCGGTGACACGTGGCTATATACTTTAGAGCTTGCCGTTGAATGAGTGCCTTCATTTTCATTTTGTGTTTTGTTACGGCCGCTAGATGAAAAAGCTTCATCCAGAGGGCGTGGTTTTGTAGAGCCCATCTATATGATGAAAAAAGAATGTTTGTCGGCAAGGAGAGCGTACATTATTGACTATTTAAAGGAAAACAAAGGTGCTCCGTGACGGACACAATTCGTTTTCACTATAATATCAAGGATTTAAGAAAAAGTAACGAGAATGCCACCGGCATCGCAGCAGGAAATGTATCACGCTTAAGCGAGTTTCGTTTCCATAGCGAGTAAGGCATTGAATGTACATGAAAGCGCTTGTTATTTCTATAAAATGAGTTTTATGACGTAGAATTTGAAAGAAGTTGCACATTCAAGACAAAACCAACATATATTTATTGCGCAATTTCGTCGTCGCGCCATATAGTGCCATTAAATCAAGCCATGTGACACCGACAGTTTAATGATATTTAGGCACTTGATATCTTAATCTCTAATTACATTAGAAGCGTCCCAGTGAACCAGGTATAATTTGCATGTGTGCAGGTAAGTGCATTAGATTTGCCCGTGTGAACCGGATAATAACGTTACAAACGGTAAACAACACTGCGAACTCTTGTTCTGGACAAACATGTATGTAGCACTGCGTACACAGCTGGATGAGCTGCTATACGTAATAGTTTTCATGTCACATGCACTGTGCACCGACGTCTGTGGCCAAGTCACGCGGCGCATTATCATTGTACACAGCCCCTTTTAGACTTCCCCCGAGAATCAAACAAATAAAAAAAACAATAGCTTGTTTCGAAGATTCCGAAATATCTCCTTGCTCTATTGCAATAATCATAGGGGGCAAGAAAAGAAGAGGGGTCAAACTGACGACCCGTGAAAGCATCTTTTCTTTCGTCCAAAGCCGCTTCACTGGAAGTGAACGCAGAGCCACAGAGTACGCGGTTTGCGCTCTTTCAGTTAAGGAGTAGATGGGTGAATACAACGTATTTCTGGAGTAAATGAGAGAAAATCGACCTCAGACCACCTCTTGACTTGAAATAACAACGTCTGAAAGGCCCGTGAACGTGTACGCTGGATTCTCGGCGACAATGACCGTGAAGCAGTTACGGGGGGGGGGGTCCGGTTGGCCTCAGGGGGGGGTTACAACCCCCAACCCCCCCCCCCCCCCCGTCGGTGCGCCACTGCGGCGCTTCTTCCTCAATCGATGTAAACGCATGAATGAGTACGTCGGCGTGGTTTGTAGTTACACTCCTGAGCGTAGTTACACTCCTGTTTGACCGCGAATTAGCTTCGTCCTTTCGAGCTGCTATGGTTCCGCCCGTACACACCCGCTCTCAGCAACGACTGATTCTCATTCAAAACTGCAGTGCACTAGGCCTAAGGCCTAGTGCGCCGCAGTTTTGAATGCAGTTTTGCATTGAATGCATTGAATGCATTGAATGCAGTTTTGAATGCAGTTTTGAATCTTGGTGAGCCCGAGTCCGAGTGAGCCCTAAGCGCAAAATATAATTCTTGAGTGAGTCTGAGTGAGCTCCACCTTTCGTTGCCGACCTATGGTCCTATCTACTCCGATTCAGCATTACTGTCAGCCTTATATCGGCTTGCGTTTATACTCAAGTCTATTCATACATATCTCAACGCACTCACGTTTATGCGCCACCTCAGTATTTATTTGTCAGAGACGTGAATTGGGAGGGGTGCAATGACCACCCCCCGGAAACTCTTTCATGGAAAGTCCTTCATAAAAATATGAAGGTAGGGAGAGCTGGTCATGCGTTGCCGGGTTAAACTAGTTTTGGAGTGAGCGGTGAAGAAAAGCGCCAGTTTTCCCGCCGCTACGAGGGAAAGCCAACTTCTGGGGGCACTTTTGCCCCGTTTGACGTTCGATATATCGGGAGTCGCTGTTATTCTTGTTCGGTGTAACCGTAATTTTCACTATATATTCTCACTGTAACTATACCGTGTTCAGAAGTTGTTCGATATACAGGATAATTTGATGTAAACAGGTTCGATATAGTCGGGTTCGACTGTATTTAAATGCACGTTGAAGAACAACAAGTGGTCGAAATAATACAACGTCCCCCACTACGATGTGCCTCATAATCATGCTGTGGTTCTGGTGCATAAAACCCCACAATGGAGGCCGTGTACTTAGATTTAAGGGCATGCCAAAGAACACCAGGTGGTTGAAGCTCGAGCAAGACCATAACGTTTGAGATTCATATTGCAAAGGTGGCGTGTATGACGTAATTGGTTTTTAACTTGAGTTATAACACTCATATTTATTATTTTTACAGCATTTTGGTTGCATTTTTTTATATTTGTCAGTATGGAGCACAATGATAACGAGAGGGCACGTTTGCGCTTTTTCCACTTCTATTACCGCCATTTTGTACTAACCTGTTTGATGAAATGCGATTTCTGATTTGCAGCCCATCAGAATGCCGGCTTCAGCGATTTCAGATCGTAAGTATTTTTGTGTAGTTTGTTTCCTTGCCACGCATTTATACATGTTGTCGTCGTCTTTCTCCTGCAGGTTTGTGGGTCGGTAATTGGAATGCTAGCATATTCACAATCAGGGACGAATGCAGATCTCTTATGCTCATATTGGGCACGATATTGGAGTTCCCCAATGCCCCAGTTGTCAATGATCAGCTAAATGTAGCTCAAACACGATATCTGACACTCTTCAATGAGAATATCCCAGCTGGTAAGTTTCTTATTCCTTTAATTACTTCTTAGAAGTGACCATTTCAGATGAGAGATAGGTACCCCTCAAACTGCTTTTGTGAATTTGTGTTCTAGTATAGCGTAAAGCAGCCAGAACAGGGCCTTCCCTTTATCATGAGCATTGCGTGATGTGCTCGGCGCTTAACATGGTCGCACATTTTTTGCAGAAAGGTCTTGAAAAAATTACACCACTTCCCGCTAAAGGGGACCATGAGGCGATGCGAAGCCGGAGCACTTGCACGATCGCGTTCCGCTGGCGTTCTTTGTGCATGCTACCGACCTCGCGTCGTGGAACGCGAAGAGGAACGCTACGCGCGTCTTGTCTTCCCTCTATCCTGGCTGTTAATTCTCGCAGGGCGAGCGGGGAACGCAGTCGGCAGGCGTGCGAGAGGGGGCAGTGTAGGAGAGGAGAGAAGGGGGGGGGGGCACGCATGCGCTGGTGCTCATCGCGGCGTTGCGCAGGAGAGAATTTCGGCGTGTCTAGCCCGCGTTTCAGAGGAAGAGTGGAACGGGGGAGGAGAGAGGGGAAGTGGAGAGGGGGAGGGGAGAGGGAAAGTGGGGAGGGTGAAAGGGGAGAGGGGGTGGAGAGGGGAAGTGGAGAGGGTACGCGCATGTGCAGTAAGGGTGGTCACGCTGCACACCACCACCACCACCACCGGATTGAACTCCGCCATAAGATACTTCGCATCTAAAGCAATTTCACGCTTACGCTTCTCTGTTTTTGCTTAGGTTTCGCAGAAATCTACCATGTATTTGTCCATATCTTTCAGGGGCGTAGCCAGGGGGGGGGGGTTGGGGGGAAACTTTTCAGTTGTGCTTGCGTATATATACACGCGCACATACAAACACACGCACGAACATACATAAAGTATGGTTGACCCCCCCCCCCCCCCCCGAAAAAAATTTCTGGCTACGCCCCTGATAGCTTTCCATGTAACACCCGGTGCTTGTTATGGGGAGACGTGGGTCTTAAAAAATGTTTTCTTAAAAGTTGGGTGAATTGCATGAAATTTAACACACTTATTCAGTTTTTTCTGTAGATTTGAAATCACTAAGTAGATTTTTAATAGATGCATTGGAACAAAATATATCCAGTTTCTAACACATATTTAGCATATTTATTACGGCGATTTTTGGCCACTTTGCTTCATCAAACACAAAAACAAAGTATGTGGCGAGGTTGCCAGGAAGCTGGTCTAGCCGGTGATGCTATTTGTTTTCTTATAATGTTCACTAAATTATAATTCTCGATGGCCAGAAATAGTATGCAGCGAAAAAAATTGCACTTATATTTGCCTCTATTTATTTTACATTCAAAGTTCATTAAAAACCATCAGATTAGCATCACCTGCTAGACAAGCTCTCTGGGAGTCTTCCCGCATACTTTGTTTTTGTGTTTGACAAAGCAAAGCTGCCAAAAATTCTTGTAAGAAACATGCTTTTCGAAATTCACATCTTTCGTTCTAATGCAGCTACCAAAAATCTAATTAGAGATTTGGGATCTGGATCTGCAGAAAAAATTGAATAAGTTTGTTGAATTTCATTAAGTTCACCAAGCTATAGTAAAAGAAATAAAAAAAAACCCGAGTCTCCCCCCTAAGCGCTATTCATAAGGGGAGAAAATCGGGATGGATAAAGGCAGAGCCTAGGGACGTCAGCTGGTGGGAAGAATCCGACTTCTGCGACGCATTGTGGCGCCATCGTGTGGTGGACACGAGAAACAATCTGGCAGGCACGGCTGCCCACCCCGAATGCGTTGCCACTGTACGTGAGACTCGTGAGCTGACGAGCAGCGTGTGAGAAAAAAAAGTAGTATTGGCCTTTGCTTTGCGTTGAATTTAATTTCTTGCTTCCTCCTTTGTAGCTAAGTTCCTGCTTTCATGCACTGTTGCAGGTAGGAACGAATGGAAAATAGGCTTAAAGTGCGCATTGCAGAAACGGTCAGGGATATATATATATCTTTGTAGTAAGACTGCTATCACCCGCAACAAAGAAAGAGAAAGCCCTGTACTGCAAAAGCTTACCGTTCTCCTGTAGTATAGCGTATAGGACTCTCTAAATTCTTTACATGTTTTGCAAGCACACAAGACAGACCCGCATGGCTCTTCGCTCTGGGTACATTTATCTTGTTTGGCTTTGCGCATTTCTGTTCTAACACGGGTGGGCTTTCTTCTGTCACCCGGATGGTGAGAACACATGCTTTTGCCACTGAAACATGAACAAAATACTACTACATAATGCAAAGACGAGAGATTTCCGGGAGAAAAGCGGGGATAAACCACTCTTGCCTCCTTGTAGTACTTTCTTGTCTACGCTTCTTGTGGGCCTGTGTGTCTTTTCATGAGTGATTGCAGAGAGTGCAATGTTATCAATGAAAGGGGTGCGCATGCTTTTCACGACAACCAGCATACGTGCACGAAAGCGTTCGGAAACGGCGGACACCCATAATGAATGAGCGGCTGCGGGGTGAAAGGTGAAATATGAAAAAAAAAGGCATAAGATACCACACTTTATCTGTGGATAGGGGAGAGAGCACAGAGAGGGGCGTAATGAAAGCAGGGAAAACGCTTGTTATTCTTCTCGCTGAGACTTCAGTATACGAAAAGTGAGAGGGTCCTCCAAGTTTAGGAGTTTCGGGACGACTTTTCTTTTCACTTGGGTTTGTCACGGCGTGCAACGAGTACATTGTAGCGCAGCATTTTGTAATCGTCAGCTAGACGGAGCCCGCTGGCGAATCTTTTATGTCCGAAGGATTCTAGAACAATACGAATGGCTGGCTGAAGTGCCTGGGCAGCGTAAAATTTGCATCTCGAAGAACACTTGGTGTCAAGCAGAACACACTTCGTGCAACAGAAAATGAACGGCGGGATGTTCTGTTCTGAAAATGATACATGCGCGATGTCATGTACAACAATGTGTCAGCGACATCCACGTGTGGGCATCTACGAAGCACGTGTCTTCCATTCATAAGCCGATATATATTACATCGTGCACGCCGTGATTTTGGCTGCTCACTCTAACCAGCAGGGTGAGTAAACATTCTGTTTGGTATCTGGAGTGCAACTGGCATTACGCCATGCAGAAAACTTGGCTTTGAACGCTCATATTTCAAGATTCGTATGCTTATCGCCCTTGCCGTTGCTGTCTTTTAATACAAGTGGCATAGTTAAAAAGAAAAATTATAACATCAGCGTGCTGTAAATGAAGACGACGGAGAGTTCATATTTGTGTGCGTTTGTATGTACGTATATCGATCGACGCGGTCGTGAGCATTCTCAGAGCTGCAGTGGCCGTCAAACCTGTGCCAAGTGCAGTTCGCGCGAATACCCTGCTTACAACTGTGCTGAAACTCCCCACTGTGCAAACTGCGGTGGCGGACACGCAGCCTACTCTCGCACGTGTTCTTCATGGAAAAAGGAAAAAGAAATAATCTTACTCAAGGTAACAGAAAACATCTCCTTTAGGGAGGCGCGCCAACGCCTTTCCTTTGCACAGCATCATTTGTACGCGGACGTGGCACGCAAGAGGGCAGTGCCACAAAGGTTCGCGGAGGCCGCACATACCACGCACAGTGGACGAGTGGTAGCGTCATCCTCTTCCTCAGCGGAAGCAGCCCGTGCTGCTCCGCAACCAAAGGGCATGCAGGCCTCCGGATCTGCAGGCCCAGGGCCTTCTGCTCAGGCAGAGAGCCCCAAAATTTTGACACCCGTGCGCGTAACCCGCGAACGGGCATCCAGTATCTCTACCGAGGCGATGGACACAATGGCAAGCCCAACGGCGTCTCACGCGCCTAAGGAACGGCGCAACTCGTTAAAGTGCGCCAAAAAAGAAAAAGCCCGCATCACAGGGCCTGGAAAGGGCTCTGTGACTTAAGGCAATGGTTCTTTCAATACACACAGCACTAATCTACACTCAAAATGGATACACAAATTATGCAATGGAACATGAGAGGTCTACTAAGAAACCTCAACGATATCCAAGAGCTGCTACATGAACACTCACCAAAAGTGTTGTGTTTACAAGAAACACACTTAAAATTCAAGAACACGAATTTTCTACGCCAATATGTCATATTCTGAAAGGACAGGGATGATGCTGCGGCGTAATCTGGTGGCGTAGCCCTTGCAGTTAACCAAGGAATTGCATGTTCCCACTTACCACTCCAAATGTCCCCTGAGGCAGTGGCTGTTCGAGCCGTTCTCTTCAACAAACTGATCACAATCTGCTCACTTTACATACCTCCGCACTATTAGCTCCAAAAACATGAAATCCAGTCCTTATTAGATCAACTTCCAGAACCGTATGTGGTCCTTGGAGACATAAATGCTCACAGCAGTCTATGGGGTGACTCTTGCTGCAATGCGTGAGGTCGTCTGATGGAACAGTTCCTTTTCTCTTCTGGCGCATGTCTCTTGAATCAAAAACAACCAACATATTATAGCCTTGCAAACAGAACATTCTCGTCCATAGATCTCAGCATAACATCTCCATCACTTCTGCCCCTAGTCAAATCGAAAGTTATCAATAATCCTTACGTAAGTGACCACTTTCTAATACTTCTGAGCACACCAATAACAAATTAATGTCCCCCTCAGGTTCCAAAATGGCAGATTGAGAAAGCCAATTGGGAATAGTTTCGGAAAGATACATAGTTGGGCGGACATGTCTGACTTAAGCATAGATGCAGCTATAGAATACTTTACAGCATTTCTGATTGATGCTGCAATCAAGTGTATACCACAAACAAGTGGACTCTCTGGAAAACGACGAGTCCCATGGTGGAACAATGAGTGCAGAAATGCGCGTAAGAAACAAAACAAAGCATGGAAGTTGCTTCGCGACTCTCCGACAGCGGAGAATCTTACAAATTTTAAGAACATGAAGTCACAAGTTAGGAGAACGCGCCGACAGGCTAGAAGGGAGAACTAAAAAAAGTTTTTATCGGGCATCACTTCATACACGGTAAAGTCTGGAACATGTTTAGTAGGGTAGCAGGTCGACAAGCACATTCACTTCCTCTAGTAAACACCCAAGGCGACAGCTTGGAAGACCAGGCGAACTTTCTCGGCACAAACTTCGAACAAGTGTCCAGCTCGTCGCACTATTCTGAAGCTTCCAACGATACAAAACAAGAATAAAAAAACAGAAACTAGAGTACAAATCCACAAAAACGAGGCATACAATGAACCTTTCCACTTAGCTGAGCTCCACGCATCGCTGAACTGCTGCAATAAGACTGCACCAGGCAGCGACCATGTAGTATATGAAATGTTGAAACACCTGCCCTGCGAAACGCAAAAAACCATTCTTTCCTTGGATAATGCTGTTTGGTTTTCCGGCGAGATCCTCTCTGCCTGGAAAGAAGCCATTATTATTCCAATTCTAAAACAGGGCAAGGACCCATTCTCAGTTTCCAATTACAGGCCTACAGCCCTAACAAGCTGTCTGTGCAAGGTTTTGGAAAAGATGATAAACAGGTGACTCCTACACTTCCTTGAAGCAAACAATCTACTTGACCCATACCAGTGCGGGTTTTGAGAAGGTAGATCCACGACTGACCACCTGTTGGCTATCGAGGCACAAATTCGTGACCCTTTCGTCCATAAACAATTCTTTCTTTCTGTGTTCCTCGACATGGGAAAGGCGTATTTTGGAATATTAATAGACCTGTCGCACTTAGGTGTGCGGGGAAAAATGGTCCCTGCCGGCGGTAAGTTATCTTTTCGTCCACTTTACTTTCTTCACATTTATATTCTAGTTACTACATATAACATCCCTTATACTTGGAATTATTGTCTCTTAGTTCTCATTAATATTGTGTCTAACAAAGAAAAACGAGCCCTTAAAAGTAATCTCCTTTCCTTCATTCATGGCGAGGGTCTCGTTCTGGCAGGCTTGGTGCCTTCAGGTAGTATGTGAGGGATTATTCGTCAGCTGCCAGCTTGTAAAAAGATCACGTGCTG
The DNA here is from genome assembly GCF_013339695.2 of Rhipicephalus sanguineus. Taxonomy (NCBI): domain Eukaryota; kingdom Metazoa; phylum Arthropoda; class Arachnida; order Ixodida; family Ixodidae; genus Rhipicephalus; species Rhipicephalus sanguineus. The sequence goes on along the minus strand of NC_051185.1, from coordinate 110,040,297 downwards.
CGTGACGCCAACAGGCACAAAAAAGAGTGTTCCACACTAGCCGCCATGGTTGCGATCGGCGCTGACTAACACTCCTTGGTTTAAATGCACATATATACCCTATAAAGTGGACGGAGGGATGACCGCTGCTGTAGCTCAGTAATAGAGCATCGGACGCGTTATTCGAAGGTCGCAGGTTCGGTCCCTGCCGACGGCAAGTTATCTTTTCGCCCACTTCACTTTCTTTACATTTATATTCTAATTACTACAAATAACATCCCCTGTACTTTCCTTGGCATTATTGTCTGTTAGTTCGCATTAATATTGTGTTTAACAAAGAAAAACGAGCCCTTAAAAGTAGTCTTCTTCCCTTCAGTTATAATAGAGAGTTACTTGTCGGATCGTACATTCCATGTTCGAGTCGGCAATGTCTTGTCCCGAGCATTTGTTCAAGAAATAGGAGTGCCGCAAGGTGGTGTACTTAGTTGCACATTTTTCATTATAAAAATGAATTCCTTGCGACTGTGCATCCCGCGTAACATGTTTTATTGCACATATGTCGACGATGTGCAGGTCAGTTTTAAATCGTGCAACCTTTCAATGTGTGAGCGGCAGGTTCAGCTGGGCTTTAACAGGGTCTCTAAATGGGCAGACGAGAATGCGTTTACACTGAATATACAAAGAAGCACTTGCGTCCTATTCTCCAGAAAGAGAGGGCTTCATCCCGATCCAGACATTGACTTCCATGGTCAGCATCTGTCGGCAAAAACGGAGCACAAGTTCCTAGGGCTAATTCTAGACACGAAACTTACATTTATATCGCACATCAAGTACATAAAAAACAAGTGCATAAAAACTATGAGTATTCTAAAAGTGTTGTCACGCACTACGTGGGGTAGTGACAAGAAGTGTCTGATGAACCTTTATAAAAGTCTGATACGCGCGCGCCTAGATTACGGGGCGATAATCTATCACTCTGCGACACCAAGCGCCTTGAAGATTCTTGACCCAGTCCACCATTTGGGCATTCGCCTTTCTACGGGTGCTTTTCGTACTAGCCCCGTAGAAAGCCTTTACGTTGAATCGAACGAGTGGTCGTTACACCTCCAGAGGTCTTACCTATCTTTTGTATATTTCCTCAAGGTGAACGCCAACAACGAACGCCCCTCACACACTACAATCAATGAGTTGTCTGCTTCTGAACTTTTTCACAACCGTCCTTTGATGAGACAACCCTACTCACTTGGTGTGAGGGGCCTAGCAGAAGAAACGGGTGTGCCACTTCTCGAACACTGTCTAATGGCTCCCACTGCACATCTCCCGCCATGGCAGTGGCAGCTTATAGATTGTGATGTTTCTTTCGTGGAAGTTACCAAGCATGCGCCACTTGCACATATCTGTACACACTTTCTCTAATTACAACGCGAGTACTCATACCCTGAATTTTTACAGATGCCTCAAAGTCTAACACTTCTGTGTCGTACGCAGCGGTTGGTCCGTCCTTTTCACATGCCGGCGGTCTGCACCCCAATACAAGCATATTCACAGCAGAGGCATACGCCATACTTGCGGCCGTCAAACACGTTAAACAATTAAAACTACAAAGTGTGGTTATATACACGGATTCTTTAAAGGGACCCTGAAACGGTTTTTTAAAGTTTTGTCAGCGTTTAGGCAGGAGCATCCCCAAATCATTCGCACCAGAAATTAAGCGATGCACTGTGTACCAAGGCCGCTACGGAATTTATATCTATACTCTCCTCCTCACCACTGCCTTGCACCCTCAACTCACAGACACCCTGACATCGCCGGCGATCGCAGCGCACTTATGAGCGATCTCTACGGTTTGAGCTTCGCGACGGGTTGCGCGTAATCTCGGAGGCCCAACAAAGACGAAGCTCGCAAACGTTGAAGCACGCGGAGTGGTTGATATCTGCTCCGACAGGTGCCGCCACACTACCAGCAGATCTTATTTTATTCTCCTGTACGGCGACAATCTGCAACAGCATGCGGACAAACAAAAATAATTCGAGAACGATCACCGATAAGCGTAAACTCGGGCAATGTGGTTGTGTCTTCAGGGGTGAAGTTACAGCCACAAAAACGTGGATCGTGGCGTTGAACGGATAGCGAGAGCGCGACGCTCATTGCAGCGACGAGCGGAAGGGATTCCGCTCGCCAGATGCCTCACGAACATTGCACGATGTCGCAGCTTTAGAAGTGACCAATTGCTAGAAATTGCTAGATACGTGGTACACAACAAGGCTGGGGCAATTAATTATGTCCAAGAAAAGAAACCTCAAGATAAACACTCTCGCTAAGCTCACGTCAACACGGAGTACGTTGTAACACAGGCAGACGACGCTCGCTGCCCACAGGAGGTTCAGTGACGTGTACTGGATATATTCAATCAGATCAGCCGCCTGCGTGACGTCGCGCTTCCAATACGACGCGCACTGGAAGTTGGCGGTTTGAAAACGCGTTTGGCTGAGTCGCTGTGATCGGTGGCGATTCGCAGCTTTAAAGCCTTGTAATAAATTACACAGTTTTCGCACAGAGCTTAAATCGGTCTGTAAATGATCCTTAGGACTTGTTCTACCGGCTCAATGTGTTCGTACATAATCGTCAAAACCGTTTCAGGGTCCCTTTAAGTGTAGTGAAAGCTTTAAAAACTCTGAAAAAACACAGAAATCCTGTCCTTGTCTCGCTATACTCTTTTATGCACGATATACTCACTCAAACATGTCGTAGTGTGCTGGGTGCCAGGGCACCGCGAGATCCAAGGCAATGTGTTGCTGAATCAGCTACCAGCATCCACCCACGAAAACAGTCCCAATAGATCCGTAGCTATCCCTCTAATAGACCTAAAAGCCTTCCTCAAAAGAAAGCTCAGGGCCTTTTGGCAGAGCACATGGGATAGGCATACACAAAATAAGCTACACGTTATCAAACCGCACCTGGGTAATTGGCCGCCAGCATCAAAGTCACGCCACACAGAAGTTACACTTAGCAGGCTAAGAACAGGACATACACACAGTACACACTCATACCTGTTGTCCGGCGGCGATCCACCTTTCTGTGAGAGATGTGGTGAAGTACTAACCGTGCTTCACATTTTAATCCAGTGTAATGAATTAGACATGCTTAGAAAAGAACACTTTTTATTACCCTACCAACAACAATTACCATTTCACCCATCAGCCTTCATCGGTAGAGAACCTGTTTTTAAACATCAGTCTTTGCGTTTCTAAGAAGTACTACATAGCTTTCATATCATATACCCCGGTAATCCGTATCACGACCTCCGAAAAGAGGTTGTTGCTGCGGTAGCTACATTAGAGAAAGCACCTGCCTCCCTGCCTTTGGCCTCAAAGCCCTTGAGGAGGCATTGGGGCTATTTTCCCATCTCTCACTTGTACATAACATGGTCACTTGTAATTCATTCTACACCCACAGATCACATCACGTATCACTGCCATAATTTTATACTCTATGCACACCTTTTACGCTTCTTTATACACGTGATTTTAGGCCTCTACACAGCCATAATACACCCTGTCATCGTAACCATTGGTCATGGCTAACACCACATCAAAGACATGGCGCTCTTTGGCCACCCATGGCCCTTGCGCCACAGAACACCACTAATCATCATCATCAACGGTCGTGAGCGTACCATGCTGCGCTTGTCTGTTACCATACGCAACCTTGGATTGTAGATTTCAAACAGTACACACTTTAGGGGCCTCAGCGACACACGACGTTGGCATTGCACTAAATTTCGAATGGCAGTGATGTTCGAAACTCGTTTCATGGGCACGGCGGCGAGAATAATGGACCGTGGAGCCGGTGCAGTGCTACCAGCTACCGACATGGCCACGCGCGCGCCTACCATATTGTTTTGGTCCTCAGCCACTAGGGGCTGCGTACGCGCAGTTCGGCGTTACAAAAGGCGGATTCCCTATAAAAGTCCCCTGCTCACACGGACTAGGTGAACGGAAGGGGAGGCCAGTTTTGTCAGACTACTCTGGTGCCTTATTGTACCACCACATGTTTCACCAGTTGCTGACGACAAAAGTTCAAGCGCACTTCAAGAGTGCGGGTCCTGTAGTAACGGGCAAGCGTGGTATTAGGCCTTTGAAACGTGCGCTGCTGCCTTTCGTAGAACACCGTTGAAGTCTTGTTCACACCTTTTACATAAGAAATACTGACACTGCTGTGCCCTTTGGTTGGGTTGCCACGGGTATTTCACGCACATTTGTTGTTGCAAATCTAGACTGAAAAAAAAAGTGCCATTCTTGGCAAGGTCGTTGACAGCATCTTTTTTTTCTGTGCTGAAGAAATTGTGCGCAGCCTTTTGTTATCTGTAAACTATGGTTCTTATTAGTGAGGCTTTGGTGATGTAGTCAAGTAATAAGAATTGGAATAAATCCCGGCGATTTTTCAAGGTCAATGGATCTCAATAAAATTCGCTGGGTACATTCCTTTGCACGTTTCCGTCATTTGTGCCAAATTTCAGGCTGGAGACATGCGCAGATTCTTTAAAAATTAATTTTATTGATTGCCCCGACTCTCCCGCCTGGCTATCCACAATTATTGGCAACATTGTGTGCATGACGTCACTCAGGGCAAAGCGACGGAAGTGACAGAACCGAGGTGCTTGGGCGTGCAAATTTCAATTACTTGTGGGCATGCGTGCGATGTGTCAAGTGGTGTAGCGCTGTGGGTTGCACAAGATTACCCTTAACAGTCGCGAAACACTCACAGTTAACAATTACCCTTCGGCTTCATAGAGCAGTGTTTTAGCTAGCAGTGCCGGCTTACCGCACGTAAAATACAGTAATACGTACGTACAGGGGCGTAGCCAGAAATTTTTTTTCGGGGGGGGGGGGGGTTCAACCATACTTTATGTATGCTCGTGCGTGCGTTTGTATGTGCGCGTGTATATATACACAAGCAAAACTGAACCCCCCCCCTGGCTACGCCCCTGTACCGTATCGGCTGAAGTGTGCACGTGCGTGAACACCGCACCGTGACCTGTCCACCGTCCCGGGCCACCGTGACCGGGACTATCCATATACGGTAAGCTGCACGTCGGGCGAAAGACGGCTCCTACTTGGCTGATATTAAATTTCATCGACCCTACCGATGCGATGTCCGCAAACTTCTTCGAGTTGGCATTTTACCCGATCGCAGCAGCCACAAACTTGAGCCGCCTGGACAGGTGGTGCCATCTAGCGGTGGAATGTGCAACCAGGAGAGCACATAACTAAGCAGGTGTGTTCTACTTGAAATGAAGAGTTTGACGAACACTCGTCTGGTTGGGATTTCTCATGGTCAAAGGTAAAAGGAAGACGCTGACCAAAAAGAACTTATCTGTTTGATTGGTGTCTTCCTTTGAACTTTGACCATGTGTTCCACTTCATCAAAGAGGAATGGCGATTCTAGTTGGCCTCCAAATGCGTACGAATCGCAGCTGTCATTGTCTGACACCTCTGAGGAGCTTGTGCACGTGGCACGGTATGTCACAGCGAAGGCGTTGGTCACAGCAACGTTTAGGAGGCATTGGTCACAGACATGATACAGCTGTTGCGGTGTGGTCACCTTTCCGCCGAGCGTCTGCTCTTCGCAGGTTTCATACTTGATACTTCCGCGTCAAGTATGCATTTAATGCATACTTGACCCCGGGCATGCCTTGCACGATTTCCGGTTTTTATCAGCTTTTACGTCACACGAAGAAAGTACTGCTGGGTGATTCCACGTAAGATCGAACAATCGATGGCTGGTCGACCTCTCAAATTTATTTCAAAATTTTATATATTATTGCCTGATGAGTGGAAAGAAGAGATCCGCAATTTGTTTTGCCGACAAAAATTTTTTCGAAGCACAGGAAATCAGTAATGACGAGGAGGTGGAGTCGAGCGCTCATCCGCTCTGCTGTTTTGGCCAACTTTCGTTATGAATTGCACAAAATATATTAAAGTTAGGTAGCTGAAATTTCTTTGACTAAATATATGCATGTTTTTGCTTCTGCTCAGGTATTTTTAGTTTTGATGTGTAGTGTAGATGTTTTTATAAAAAACCTCAAAATTGGCCCAGGAGATGTTATTTTCTTTACTTTGAAGGTCTTTATCTCGAAAAATCCTTGTAGCAGAGCGACAAAAATTGCGCATTACGTTCTTCGCATGCTTATCTACCACACTGCCGAATCTTATATTTATATAACTTTTCAGTAAAGAGATATGATCGGGCAAAGTTAAAGAAAACACCGGACAATCAAAACTTCTGACGACAATTAAAAAAAAAAACATTTTTTATATTTCTTAAACTTTGTCCACTTATTCTACTCCACATCAGCTTTCATAATCATTGAAAACATGTTGCATAATGTCGTTGCACTAATAGTTACGACCCCTCCAATGAGACCCTTAGGCAAGGATTGGCAATTCCGACTTCTTGCCCAGCAAGTGTATAAAATGCAGGCAGGATTTAACTGCTTTTTATTAAAATGCCAGCAGGTACCGAAAAAGGTGTCGCCGGCACTGAAGACGTTAATTTTGAATTATTTCGTCACTGCAGCGGCCACGAGCGTGGGGCTCCCGAGCAGGCGCGCGTTGTAAGAGACGGCGCAGTGAGAGCTCGTTTTCGCGTCCTCAGACCGAATGAGTTCGAAACAGCAACACCTCTGAGGTGACTGGAGCGCACGTACACCAGTAGTCGCAGTGATCTGGTTAATGACGTCGATTTCTTTTTCAGGGGGCATAAGAATGCCATCGTTAAACTGTGCGTTCCGTGAAGATCTTTCATTGCAGTGGTAGCAAAAGCACGCAGCACAAGTAGTCCGTTTCACTGGCAGTCACTGATCTTTCGGGCGTTAAACGTTTCTTCAAAGCGTATATGCCTAGCTCGGTAACTCTGCGAAATTTTGGCTTCTTCGCAATAATGGAAGGAGTACTGACACGATTTTGAGACATAGCAAAAGGGACATTTTTGCTTCGTTGGTATGCAGTGTCAACGCTGTCCACACACTGGAGTCGGAGAACACGTATAAAATATTTTAATTTGACTTTGAAGTTTTCGTCGCTGAGCATCTGCAAGCCAGCTCCACTGCAAGGACATTATCCCGACGAGTCAAGACAGTTCGCCCGAGTATGCGAGTTCTGCGTCCTGCATGCAGCCTAAATCGCAGAAATCACTGTCAGGGTCACAGGACGACAATTCACTCATCGTTGTTTATGTGCACCACGAGCAGATGACGAATTTGCTGCTAGTACGTCGCGAGTTTCTGTATATCCGTGACGTCACACTGCTATGAAACGACACTGAGAAGACACCCCCTCGATATCTAACCCGAAAGTGTCTTTTTAAGGTGGCGCTAATTAAAATATATACGATGCATTCCCAGACACCAGTATTTTTGTTCAGAGCAACAATCCGGAATTTTTAAAAATTCGTGTCAGTACTCCTTTAAGCTACTTGTGCTTCGAAAGGTATACTCTCCACAATACACTCATTCCGAGCTATACCTTCTCGCCATGAGACGACAGGAGGAGTAGAGTAAGAGCAAAGCAAAAGAACCATCCGCGCCGAATGAAGTGTGAACAGCGCTCTGAACGCGCGGCTAGTTCAGGCCGTCTGCTGCCGACATCTAAGATAGGCAAGCGCATCCGCTTACCGATAGTTTTGCTTTTCTTTCCTTTGACATTCCGTATTTTGCTTTGCCACTAGAGCGCCACGTTAATGCTTTCCACTGATCGCAACTGGCGCAGCGCAGTTTCTCTGGCAGCAGCGTGCGTGAAGCGAGCGCTCATAGCTCCCTTATAGAGTTCTCATCTTGCTTCCATCTCCGCCTTGTTACCAGCGCCTAGCTGCGATGTGAACAGAGGGCGGATAGAATAGCGAAGCTCCAGTGCACGTGCGTCCAAGTCACCGGAGAGGCTTGCTGTTTCGAACTCATTCGGTCTGAGGACGCGAAAACGAGCTCTCACTGCGCCGTCTCTTACAACGCGCGCCTGCTCGGGAGCCCCGCGCTCGTGGCCGCTGCAGTGACGAAATAATTTCAAAATTAACGTCTTCAGTGCCGGCGACACCTTTTTCGGTACCTGCTGGCCTTTTAATAAAAAGCAATTAAATCCTGCCTGCATTTTATACACTTGCTGGGCAAGAAGTCGGAATTGCCAATCCTTGCCTAAGGGTCTCAATGGAGGGGTCGTAACTATTAGTGCAACGACATTATGCAACATGTTTTCAATGATTATGAAAGCTGATGTGGAGGAGAATAAGTGGACAAAGTTTAAGAAATATAAAAAATGGGTTCTTTTTTAATTGTCGTCAGAAGTTTTGATTGTCCGGTGTTTTCTTTAACTTTGCCCGATCATATCTCTTTACTGAAAAGCTATATAAATATAAGATTCAGCATTGTGGTAGATAAGCATGCGAAGAACGTAATGCGCAATTTTTGTCGCTCTGCTACAAGGATTTTTCGAGATAAAGACTTTCAAAGTAAAGAAAATAACGTTTCCTGGGCCAATTTTGAGGTTTTTTATAAAAACATCTACACTACACATCAAAACTAAAAATACCTGAGCAGAAGCAAAAACATGCATATATTTAGTCAAAGAAATTTCAGCTACCTAACTTTAATATATTTTGTGCAATTCATAACGAAAGTTGGCCAAAACAGCAGAGCGGATGAGCGCTCGACTCCACCTCTTCGTCATTACTGATTTCCTGTGCTTCGAAAAAATTTTTGTCGGCAAAACAAATTGCCGATCTCTTCTTTCCACTCATCAGGCAATAATATATAAAATTTTGAAATAAATTTGAGAGGTCGACCAGCCATCGATTGTTCGATCTTACGTGGAATCACCCTGCTAGGTTGGGTTTCGGTCTCGGTGTTATGTTTTTTGTAGGGGTGTGCGAATATTTGAAATTTCGAATATTTTTCGAATAGTGTTTTCGATTCGATTGGCACTGAAATTTTACTATTCGAACTATTCGAACTTCCCAAAGACAAATGCAGTCAACGTCCGGTTGAAAGTGACCCCTTCAGATTTTTAATATGCTTCACCTTGTTACACTCTCGTATTGCGGGAAAGCTGCCTTTCAAGTTCTGTTACGGTCGAACTTAGCCAAGAGACAGTCAACGTCCGATTGGAAGTGACCCCTTCAGATTTTTAATATGCTTCACCTTGTTACACCCCCGTATTGCGGCAAAGCTGCCTTTCAAGCTCCACCATGGTCGCAAATGTAAACTCAAGAAAACGCTGGTTCCAACATGGAGATGAAAGATGTGGCAGAGTTGGGGGCTCAATTAATGCTGTTTTGGATCGGAAATTTGGGCAGGAGGTCCGAAAAGTCAGAAGCCGAAGCTTTTTAGCATCCAAAATTTCAGATGTTATTATATATCGACGTCTACGAGGCAGATTTGGAACTCCGGACTTGAAGGGAGCACACGCTTGTCCGCCACATCAGTTGCGCTTCCACAGAAGTTGAAAGAGGAGGAGAGGCTGAGGAAATGGCATCTTTGCCTATCATGTGTAAAGTGTTGTCGGCAACACCTTGGTTGCACCAAATCACGTACATAAATACAATTCGGCCTCTACATTGCCTCATTCTTGATAAGACAACTATGAAACATGACCCCACCAGTGCTTCATCAACCTAGCAAAAAGAAACACTTGCATGTTGCTATCTCACAAGAACATACTTAGGGATTCTCTGCAACTTTTTCTGTAATTTTACTTCGAGTTATTCGAAAAATATTTGAGAAATGTTCGAAAATTATTCGATTCGATTCGCACTCAATCTTTATTATTCGAATTCGCTTCGCACCCCAAATTTTGCTATTCGCACAGCTCTAGTTTTTTGCTTACATAAAATACGTTTTATGCTTACTTTTTTTGCTTACATGCCCGCTCTCTAACCCATGACATCGTTGTCACGTCATCTACGCTCCTCGAAGAATTTCTCCCTCGTGTAAATACCCCTTTACCTGTCTAGATTACAAGAGAAAGATTAAAAAAAAAGCGAGACTTCCAGCACTATGGGAATCGATGTCTTGTGAAGCTTTAAGCGAGGGGCTCCGTACACCGTGTTGTTTGGCTTTGAGACAAATCAAAACATTCATGTCATGACATGTCATTCACTATCGCATGATTGTCATGTATATTCTGACATAGACCATGCTAATGAAACAACCGCGACAGCTGTGTGACGTTTGCCTTATCATTCAAAATGTTACATATGTCATGTTATGATACAGATGACATACATCTCATGAACATTCATGTTGTCACAGGTTCATGCTAGTCATATGTGGACGTCATTTAATGCACATTTCAGTATACAGCAAGGTAATAAAACTATCACAGTGAGCTCACGATGGTGCCTTGTCACATATGTCGGGACGTACGAGACATGCACGTTGTGCTATTCACGTCATGACCGACAATTCATGTTGGTCAAGCACTAATGTTACGCCATGCCACTTTCGTGTATACCAAGTTGACCAAGAGACTACGAGAGCTTGGATTGTATCGTGCGTCACGGTACATGATATCTCATGACCTGTCACTCATGTTCATCATGTGCTTATGTTATGCGGTGCCATTTTAGGCTCGACATGCTGGGCTCGACATGCCGGCTGTGGCGTAACTAGATAGGACGGCGCCCATGGCAAATATATTTCCGCGCCCTTCATGATGGTAATGATAGTGATTATAATAATAATAATAATAATAATAATAATAATAATAATAATAATAATAATAATAATAATAATAATAATAATAATAATAATAATAATAATAATAATAATAATAATATTATTATTATTATTATTATTATTATTATTACAATTATTTATGTGCAAGAAAAAGCTATCTGGCTGTTATGGGCAAGCGTATGAGCGGTTTCTTGATTGATTCTTCGCTACAGTGGACTAAAGCCGTCTTGCACATCCACGCATCATACGACATACCAGAAGTCCACAAGCTTAGAAAAAAATGTGAAAGAAGAAATGGACCTTGCCGCCGTCCTGTTGTCGTCGCGATTTCCACTAAAAGTTCGTAAATTACATAGAACCACACAAAAGAGATCGACGAAGTGTGCATGTAAACGGCTCTTGTCGTTTTTGGCTACATCACCATGAAATGTATTGTTCGAAATTATTTATGGCGTACATCAAATCTGCATACTATGCCTACAATTTTTTTCAATCAATGCTATAATGATGCATTAAAAATTCGTTCCGGCAAACCCTGTTGTCGCATATATTATTGCCTTTTGCGGCGCCAGTGCTCATTTTGATTGTTAACAATGGTTGCCAAGAAAAACGCGTTCTTTACATTTGACATGGCGCACGCGCATTAAGAAAGGAGCTGGCCATACCTCTACGGTCACAATTCGCCGTCGGCTGCAGTCTAGACCAGGGGTCTCAAACACGCAGCCCGCAGACCTCTCGCTGGCGAACAGCGGCCCGCACGTGACTCTCTTCATCGCATGCTTTTTTATTATTATTTTCTTAACAAGTGAGGTCATGAGCTACACAGGCATGACTTGTCTAAAGCATTTTCTTCTTGACAGAACCCCTGCGATCAACATGTGTTGATACATATCACCGTGAAACAAAACTCTATATTCCAGAATCGTCGTCCAGATTTTAGCCATTTTGGAGGTAGATATATGTTGTTGCAATCGCGGCGCCAAATCGCCTTCAGCAATGGCCCATGTATAAGATAGGGGAAAGTTATTTCAAATGGTAACGTTATCCATTTGAAACATTGGCCTTCTTTTGTGTTTGTTTTGTGCCTCATCCAGAGTCTATATCGACCAGATGGCGCCACCATAAGCCGTATTTACATGAAACATCAAACGCAAAATCTTGAGCTCTATTAGCAGAAAACGAAGTGTCATTGTAGCTTACCGCCTCACTGAAGCCGACAGTGAAGTCGATGTTCTTGATCCGCCTTTTCCCCCAAGGTAGTGGATAAAAGATGAGCGTATAGATCTTTTTAGGTGTAACTTTCCTGCTAGGGCATCTGATACGCACAGTCAGTTAGGAGCATTAAAGGTACGCTAACGAGAAATATGAAGTTGAGGTGGAATGAGCAGGGGCATTGAAGAATGCGTGCAGGTTGGGTGTGAAAAGATAAGTTATTAGTAGAGATAAGGCCATAAGCGAAGACCGAATATCTCTTACTCAATTTCTCTCGCCACAGGCTCAGTGCTGAAGCGATGTCGTCACGAATCTGCTCTAAGCGAATAAGAAAGCTCCATCACACGTCACCACGCGTGCAATTGACCGCTGCCTGGCAGTGGTGCAGTGAAGCCGTGGCTTTTATGATTGCCGCGATAGATGTGGTTGCAGACTTAGAACCTCGCAGTGAAAATCAAGCAGGATTGCATTGCAGGGAGTCTGCAATGATCCCCCGTGCTCTCGCGGGGGCGGCGGCGGCGGCGGCGCAGCTCTTTCTGCGCACAAAGCCCGGCTCCAACCGACGGAAAGCAAAGCGTCGTTTTCGTCGACGGCATGCGAGGTGTCCGATTGCCAAATACTTCTTATGTTCTCGCGTATTTAATTTTTAGTTTTTATTAATTGCGTTTGCCTTTTGGAGAACTCGAGCAGAGGCGCCATGCCATGAAGAGAGCCCCGGCAGAGCAGGGCCATGCAGGGCCACTCAATCCGCCCGTGGAATGCGGCACGCATCCTAAGAGCAGGAGGGAGGGTACCAGTGAGGAGAAATATACCATGAGATCAAGACCATCGAAGCCCCATAGTTCTCTGCGGGACAGCGGCAGAACACATGTGAAATCCGACGCAGAATTGCTGCGAGGCTCGCTCGTATAAACTACGTCCACATCGCTGGGGTCAGACTACACCTGGCTGCTGTTATTGCCACCGCGTTCACCGGCAGAAGCAAAATAACAAAACGAAACGAATGAGAAATATATCAAGATGAAATAGCTCTCGGCAAATCACGGCCGGACTGCGTTTGTGATCACTACGAGAAACGTGTAGGGGCGTTAGTACATGTATATATTCTTCAGTTTTTCGCAATTTTCTCGCTTGTTAAAGCTCAGTTCACAGTAATAATGGCACGAATGTGATCGTAATAGGATAATTTGCCATATTGAAGTTCTACTTCCTGTATCTCTTTGGTGCTATTGTGCACGAGGCCTACCACTGGAGACACGGGCGCTGCAGTCGACATGATACGACATCACGATCACGTGATGTCACCTTGCTTCACGGAACCTTGCTCCAAAGACGGAAAGCCGGTGGCCCTAGCGGGTTTTTTTCTTTGAGTTTCCCCCTTCAATCAGCCTCGTTACAACCAGTTCATGTGCACTGGCACCTACAAACAACAAGAGCTTGGAAAGCGTGATCACTGTTTTCGGTGATGCTGTGTGGCACAATTAGTGCACCACGCATGCAAAAAGAGCAGGTTGTAATTTCACATTTACGATTTTACTTAAAGGATAACGAAATCATGACGCATTGCTGATAAAGGTAGCTTACAACGGGCAATGAGCGAAGTCCTGCGCACGTGTTTGCAGCACGCACTTCCGAGAAGGCGACTTTGTCTGCAGACTAGGAACGCAAATGTTAATTTGGCGAGCGACAGTGAGTTCACACGTGACACCTCCCTCTTCACGTGAAGACGCCCACACCTCGAAGACTTGTAAAAAATTACTTCGGGGACGTTATTCCTCATAGTCAACCCCATCCTACGCACGCTGATCGGGGAAAATGTCGTGGGGAAGGCACCGGTATACACAGATAAAAATGAGGAGGGGCGACGCACTTTATTGGCAGAAAGCAGTCTGTGAACGAGTTTCTGATTTGAAAAAGACAAGAGAGAAACCTTGCAGGAAAGCCCATACTTAGTTCTTTCCATTTCGTTATTTCATCCCGACGTCTGCCCATGAAAGCTCACCGAAGCTTGGAGACTGACATGTCTGATGAGCTGGTAAAGAGCTGCTCGATCGCAACCCTTAAGCAACAAGAAGGTGGGCAGCGCTTTCCCTTTCCGATTTTCAGTACGGTTATTGGGTGTGAAAGAACCAAGGTGGTTCGGGCCGAGCCAGAAGAAAATGAACATTTCAAGCGAGAAGTTCCGTGGCGAAGCTCGAAGGAGGTTTGGAAGGTTCAACCTCCCACCGCCCCGATAATATTACATTTTGTATATGTATGTACATGCAAACACATACAAAAACATGCCAGATCACACATAAAGGGAAGTGAGAACTCCAGAAGAAAAGTTTTTGTCAACGACCCTGGATAGGTACGTTCATGTCATGGTTAAAATCATGCTTATATGGAAACGAGCTTCCACCGACCTTTTATCTTGTTGCTTTTCATGGGCTTGGATATGAGCAAAAAAAAAGGGGGGAGGGGGGGAGGGGGGAGAGAAAACGAGAGGCATTCCGAAGTCGTGGCGCAGAGACGTGCTAATACAAGGGCTGCAGAATATAGCGCAAGCCACCACCTCCTCGAGAACAATTTCAAGACAGAAGATACGCTGGACCAGACGAAAAAAGGCAGTGCTGCTTACGCAGACAAAGCGCCGACAAATTGAATGTCGGAAGCCACAGGCTTCCAGAAGATTGTGTTTCGTTTGTTGAAGGAAAGGAGCACCATTTAACTAGTCAAAGGAGTCTCTAGCCTCACGGGTGGTACCAGGGGAAAAGGCGAGAAAGGTCGCCCCTGTAGGGACGATCTTTCCACGAGGCGCTGGGCGTTAGCGCCCCGTTTGTGTCCTCAGGAAGTCCCCGAGCGCATGTCAGGCGGACTCGGCTCGGCGCCCCCTCCCAAGTCGCGCCGGGGGCACTTGTACCCCCCTGCCCCACCCTAGTTACGCCACTGCATGCCGGAACGCTGCTTCACATTGCCTCATGGTCCCCTTTAGCGGGAGATGGTTTGCCCCTCTCCTGCGCAACGCCGCAATGAGCGCCAGCGCATGCGCGTCCCCTCCCCCTCTCTCTCCTCTCCTTCGCTCCCCCCCCCCTCGCGCGCCTGATCGCGTTCCCCGCTCGCCCTGTGAGAATTAACGGCAAGGCTAGAGGAAAGACACGACGCACGTAGCTTTCCTCTTCGCATTCCATGACGTGAGGTCGGTAGCGTGCCCAACGAACGCCAACGGAACGCGATCGTGCAAGTGTTCCGGCTTCGCATCGCCTCATGGTCCCCTTTAGCGGGAGATGGCGTAATTTTTTGCGTATATCATATTGATAAAACGGGGCGGAGCATCAAGACAGTCTCATATGCAAAACATGATGTGCATGAGATGCAGGACATGATTTTATTGTTATGACCTGTCCTTTATGTTCACGTGCACTCACGCATGCAAATCTTTATATATCTGAAGCTACTGAAACGGCCACGAGAGCACCAAGTCTGTGTCGTGGAAATCATTACAGTGATGACATGCATAACATGGTTTTCATGTTCTGACCTGTCATTTATGTTCGTAACACTCATGTCAGTCCATCCCAATTTTGGCACGAGAGCCATGTCAAGTTAATGAAATGGCAGTGACATGTAGGTGGCTAGATAGCAGGGGTGTTGGCGGGGAGGGGCGGACTTGCGTATATATACATGCACACATACAAACACGCACGAACAAACATAAGGTGTGGTTTACCCCCCCTCCCCCCCTCCCCGCAAAAATTTTCTGGTTACACCCCTGCTAGATAGATAGATTTGACCGTGTCTGCCATGCCAACTTTCTTCAAAAGCTCAGACATATTCTAGGAGATGGACCAATCTTCCGCTGGATTAAGTGCTATTTAACTGACCGCCGCCAATTTGTCCAGTTAGGAGCCAGCACTTCTGAAGTTATGCCGGTGCTTTCTGGAGTACCTCAGGGTTCAGTTTTGGCTCCTATCCTGTTTCTTTTATTTATAAACGACATAACTTGTAGGGTTAATCTAAAATTAGGTTATTTGCAGATGACTGCGTCCTGTATAGAGAAATACAAAGCCAGCAAGATCAAATAAGTTTGAACAATGATTTCGCCTTGTTAGCACAATGGTGCGAGAGTTGGCAAATGGTCATCATTTTCGATAAAACAGTTGCAGTGATGGTAACAAAAAGAAATCCAAACTTACTTTTCCGTATAGCATCATCCTTAAAACAGTCACTCAGTACAAGTACTTGGGCGTCGTTATATCATCAGATCTCGGATGGTCGGCGCATGTAGATCACGTGACTGGCAAAGCGATGCGGAAACTAATGTTTTTAAAGCGAGCCTTGCGATACTCGACAAGAGAAGCCAAGCTCTTGGCCTATGCGATGATTATACGCCCTATCTTAGAATATGCGAGCGTGGCATGGTCCCCGTCTACCCAAAATTACATAGCCACTATTGAGGCTATCCAGCGCAAAGCCGCGCATTTTATCTGTAACCGATATAGGCGCAGCTACTTGCCTACGCAAATGTTGACAGAGATTGGCCTTCACGCGCTAGCCAGTTGTGAGATTCTATCCCGACTCAAATTTATGTACCTAATCCTACACAACAAACTCAAAGTAGACCTGAACGCCTACATTTCATTCAACACTTCCAGAGAAATCCGTCACAAGCATCACCTTACACCCCAAGAATACCTACGCGCCAACAATGCTTTTAGTTTTTCATTTTTCCCGCGGGCAGTGCGAGAGTGGAATGCTTTACCCGAGACTGTGGTTGCGCAGCCCACTGTCAACAAATTTCTTGAACTTGCTGGCCAAACCGTTCTGTCAGCTACATGATAGCGACGCTATCAGGATTGTACTGATCATTGTCCTCCTTTCCAGTATATTTTAAATTTGTGATCTAAGGTGGAAGTCGGTACCAACTTTGTATGTTGCGTCCTTGCCTTTTTCTTCCTTTTTCGTGTTATTTTTTTTTCAGTGTGTGCACATGTGACTCAGACATGTGCACTCTTTAATAATGTAGGTCCATTATCGTTATCATTTTGTACCATGATTTTTTTGTAATCCTACCTATACAATTGTATAATTATATGAATATATAATGTTTGCTAGACACTTTTCAACCCACTCCTGTAAAAATTCCTGACGGGATTGACAGTATTGCTAAATAAATAAATAAAAATAAATACGAGGGTTGATCCAGAAAGAAGGTTCCCATCAATGTTACAAATAGACAACATTGTTTATTCTCAAAGCCACATACATCGTTGGAAAGAAGGCACTCATAATCACCATCTTTTTCTACGTATTTTTGTAGACAGTGCTCCAATTTCAGTATCCCAATGTCGTAGAACTCCGCCGCCAACCCGTTGAGGAAGCGTTTCACCTCTTCTTTGACTTCATCGTCACTTCGGAAGCGTTGGCCACTCAAGTGTTCCCTTAACTTGGGGAACAAGTGATAACCGAGGTTCGGACTGCACGATGGGTGGGGCATGGCAGGCCACCCAAAGTCCACAGGTGAAGTCCCTTTGGCATGCAAAAAGCGAATGATGAACGAATCTCGCACTTGGCGGGAGCAACAATGGGCACCTCTACCTTGGACGGCTGCTGAGCTGGGATAGAGTGGCGCAGAAAGTAATGGAGAGTGGGGGAACAGCCGCACACAGCGGTGTTGACGGACTTCGCCTCGCACCTTCCCGTGCGGCTTGAGCTCCTTGGGAACCTTATTTCTAGATCGACCCTCGTAGATAGACACTGGCATGGCTGTGAGGCTCGTTCTGTTGAGCTTATCTCAGTAAGGGTCACGATAATGTCATGTGCTTGAATTTGTCAATTACTGGGGCCTGTATATGCTATATGTGGGTGTGGGAAATTTACATGCAGGTAACATTGGGGTACAGTATGCTCAAAGGCGAACTCGACGAGTTAGGGATGATTCCAATTATGCATGCAAGCTCTACGAAGACGGAAGAAAAGCAGAAAAGAAAGGAGAGTTGACTGAGGAAGAAAAAAATGAGCTGAATCATGCAAAAGCCCGACTGAGGCATGATATACTTCATGTACATCAAGATGTAAGTGTTCCTGTCATTTTTTGTTGCTTCAGTTGAAACTACATTTCCTCTCATTTGTTGTAGTGCTAGTTTATACCCCTAAATGAGCACATCTGCTTTGTTCACATGGGCACGTCTTTTGCACTAAGCAGCGTAGTCAATCTGTCATACTAATGGCTCCAGTAAACAAAAGTGTGAAACAGGTTGAAAAGCCACTGACGTAACAATTTCATCACAGTGGGACTTGTCTGTTACATTTTAGGCCGACTTTGCTGTGACATGGCAGTTTCATGACTTTGTATGAGAGCCCCGTTAAAGGTTTACTGACGCAAAGCTTTGAAGGCGAACTTGTGGGATAGAGTTTGTGGGGGCACACGTACATCATCTACAAAATACAAACGGTACATATAGCCTGACACATATTTAAAAACAATTTTGATGTGTGCGGCGCGCAACTTCACGTGAAATGGAGCACTTTGCAACTTTGACATCAACTTGCTTAGAATGTAAACAACCAACAACTAGCTGCATTATAAGTTCATGCTGCCTGCTGTGCTCCTCGTGTGTGCTCTCTTCTGCAGTTGTCAACACGGTGCACGCGATGCCATGTGCGCGTCGCCTGGCGTGTGTGTTGATGTTTTGTGTGCTCACAGGCCCGGCTCCAACCAACTGCGCTGGGTCCCGCCGTTGTCGGTGTTCTGTGAAACCGAAACTGTGTCTGGGCGCTGTAAAAACGTCTCCAAATAATTGACTGTCGAGCACTCGAGCAAATGAGCTCTAGGTTTCCCGCTGTCATAAGTGGGTCGTTAGCTACCTATTGCAACCGAAAAAAACAAGACGAGAGATTTTTGTGCCAGTACTTTTTAACTTCATGTTTCTTTTCTTTTTTTCTGGTAGCTGGTATCAGCCCATTCTCTAAAGGGCCCCTAAACCACCCAAAGGTCGAAATTTAGTTGTGGTGTAGCAGTTGTACACGAGTCCACAACGAATACGTAGCCGTGAGAATTTTTCGAAACGATGCTTAATAGCGGAGTTACACATGTTTGATGATTGAAACACGGCGATTGCCCGTTTCGCTCTTTCCTTCACTACCCTCCGTTCATCGGCTGCTCTCCCAAAGCGACTTTGCCCTACTTGCTAAGTGCCCCTCGCAATCTCACGTGACATACGTCATCGCCAGTGCTCTCTTCGAAACAGCGTCCACATCCGGTTGCCGTGACTTCAACTGCGTGCTTCTCAGCTACCCGCTGTCGTTGCCGTGCCGATCCGTGCTTCCATGAATCGCGCCGTGTGTTAGTACACCAGCGATTGGGCACTTGCATTAAGGGCTGCAGTTGCAAATTCACAAGCGCGCACACGCAGGCAACACGACAAAGAACAGCAAGGAGCACGGGCAGCTATTTGTAGACTAACCGGAAGTCGTAGGTTCTTGTTAGATCAATCGCAGCAGGGTCATTCCACGCAAACGACCCAGCCATTTGGGCGACCATCTCAAATGTGCTCGAAAAAAAATATAGCAGCTCCACTACTGTGAAACCTCAGGAAGTGTGTCGCACAGGCACCCAGTGATTTCCGTTTGTAGAATTCCCACTGCTCAGTTTACCAAAGCGTAAATGATGCCAATGTTTGAGGTAAGCATGTAAGGTTTCCCCAGCACGAGTAGAATCTTGTTTGGCAGATTCACAAACTCGGTGTGCTTCACGTGAGCTACCTTTGGCTCCGCTTTGACTTCCTGCTTGTTATGGCAGTTAAAATACGCTTCGTCTGCAGCGAGCTCCATCAGGTTGTTTCCGCCATCAGATGAAGTCATGTAGCAACGTAGGGCCGACACATGGGGAGAGGCATTCACTCGCTCGGTGAGGCGGTGGCGCCCTCTTTTGCACCCCTCCGAAGTCAGCCTCATGGTTTTGAAACGTTTTAGCAATTTTAGGTGTATTAATGCGATTACTTCTTGGCTATTTCTGTTAATTATATTATTTTAGACCTTGTTCGTTCATTTTAAGCCGGGTTTGAACATTGTTAGCCTGTTGCAACCAGCCTTCGCAGTCACCAGGGGCTCCGACAGAAGAGGCTGGAGGAAGGCAAACTTGACAGAGGTTCCATTACATTCTTTACATGGCGAGAAAATCCCTCCGAAAATTAGCGCGGTGGCTCATTATAAAGGGTATCCTCTCCCCAGCTCCCTAGATGGGGGAATTTCTCCAAGTTGAGACGGTCCAATCACGTTACACACAGCACTAGTGAGGTAACCGCCCACACCCACCCAGGTCAACGTCCTCAACTGGGACTGTGGCCACCGCACTCTGCACCTGTGGCACCAAGGGGGTCCTTCCTCGCCATGTGAAGGCCATAGGGTGATAGGTCTCACGCTCGGACAACCGGGCGCATCAAAAAGTCCGCCGCTCCGAAGTACCTCACCGCTCAATTAGCGGGACTGGTTGTAATTCGCGCTGACACCGCTGTCTCTTCAAGGCAGATTTGACGACAGGAAATTATTATGGTCGTCTCGTCGCACCCTGATGTGTCGGACTGCATGGCGCCTCACTTCCCGTCTCGGGAGGACAATTCAAGTACCTGAACGGCTGTCAGCAGGCAAGCAGCCCTTCGGTACCCCGTTCGAAGAACAGGGGACGCCGCTTCCTCTTCGGTGCAGGTGTCGATCGCAACAAGCCTTGTTATGGCCTGTATTGAGCACTTTACTGTGAGCGGGATCACGCCACATGAGATGGATGGGGTGACAAGACGGGCCCTAAAATGCTCTGCACTTAAAAAAAATCGTGCTGATTTCTTGCATTGAAAACAGTAGGCATGTGCAAGTAGTAAATTTTAAGTTCGAAGCAAATTCGAGGCGAATAGTGATTTAATTGAATAATTGCGAAACAAATTCGAATAGCTTATATAGCATATTATAAAGAAAAAGGAGCGTATTTGTTATGACCCAACTAATGTGCACAGTATCTTTTTTTTAACTGAAAGAAGGCACATGCCAGTGATTCCACTCTTGCGCCAAATGCGCCAAAGTGCGCCAAATTGGATTTACTGCGGCATCCTGATAAAAGCGACTTAAATTGCGCCAAACTGCGCCAGAGCCTCGGGGTTGACTGTGTCGATCGCCCGCAGTCGCTCTGCCAGTGTGTCAAAATATGTCAAGCATGATCTTGAGGCCACCAAAGTTACAACCACGGACCAAAGATTATTCAGCAAACGAAACAGTGCTTGCACGTGTGTCCTGATTAAGTAAGCCATGACGCCATCCATGGTGCCAAAGCAGCTTCTGTTACGCAAGTTGGATCGACAGCAAAGCGTGATCTCCGCAGAGCCTCGTGACTTCTAGGCCAATTGGTGACGATCACGTGTGGCGGCGATTCATCGGCTCACATCGTCTGTTCCAGAAACGCTACCCGTAGCTCATTTCAAGTGGCGCATGACATGTAATTAAGGCAATGTTCACTAGTAACTACACGTGTGATGCTAAAATGTCTGTAACTTCTGTTTCTGGACATTTCGGAACGAAATCGGGGAAACCTAGCAATACATATATAGAACAAAATGGAATTTTGCATCCATAGAACAGCAACGCGAACGGTGGGAACACGCTGACACTTCTCAAATACTTCCTCCATGAATCTCCACCCAGAAGAGGTTTTTCGTAGTTACTTCCACCAGCACGTCCATGTATGTATCTATCGCGCTTGCCGTAAAAGAAAAAAAAGTTCCATTCCTTTCGACACGGTGAGTGGGACCGTCCATATATGAATCTTTTGCTTGCTTTTTTTAAACTGTGATCTCATAATAAAGGCTTGTCTCCTGGTCGGAGCAGCTGCTATTTCATCTTAATATGCGCAGCTGTCTGTAACGGGTCCGGCGCTGGCTGTCGGCCCTGGTATCGGAAGGCCCAGCTTGAGTTAGATCCAGCGGCGTTCGCAGAAACTGCGCCTTTCATCGCCTAGCGATGATGTCACCATGCGTCGCCTAGCAACGCGTTGGAGGAATGAGAAGATGAGAAGAGAAAGAGGTTGAGAATAAGTAAATAAAACAAAATAAAATTTCTTAGTGAGACGGTAATCCGAACCCGGGTATCCACTGTCCGAAAGCCAGCTTCGTAACCACTCGGCTATCCAGGAACGCTAACGGAACAAGCATTCATGGGAACCACATTATTGCGTTGCTGTGGGCGAGAGAATGTGAAAAAAGATCAAAAGAGTAAAAGAAAAATAAAAACACAAAAAGAAACACAGAGAAAGAGAGAGAGAAACAAACAGAAAGAGAGATAAACCTGTGAGGGTGAGAAGGAGGGGATAAGGTGAAGCAATGCATAGCAAGGGATGGGAAAGGGAAGTGTGTGTGAGGGTGAGGAAAAGGAGGAGCGACACCAGCTCCACTGTTTCCCGAGTCTTCATTCCACTAATGCGTAGCTGCCCTAACTTTTTTCTCGTTGAGATTTGCAACCAATCGATATATATATATATATCTAGCCATTCATAACAGGCCTACAATAATTATTCTGATCTCTGAATGTAAATGCAACTTGCTTCTCCAGTGTACTCCAGAATGTGAAATTACCTGTGCCAGGGTGCTCCCAGATGCAAAATTACCTGCTCCAAAGTGCTCCATAATGGAAATTCTTGCTGCTCCAAAGTGCTCCAAAATGAAAATTTTGCTGCTCCAAAAATTGCTCGAAATCAAAAGTTCTCGGTAGCATCACTGCACATGCAAATGTCATTCTTTTTGGTTTAAAGGGAAGTGGGACCAACTTTCAATAGTAGTAGGATTTGACTTTCGGTAGAACGCAAGTGATAACCAGTAAAATATCTTACGGCTTAAAATTTACTATACTTAGAGCATATAGGCTGGCATATCAAGCCTTTAAACTTAAAAAATGGTGAATTGATGTGAGGGCAATATGTTCATTTAACTTTGAAGTGGGGCTTCGCGGCAGTGCGGATTTCCCCTGGTCAGGTGTATTCACGGTATAGACCTTATGCAAAATCTGCTGCCATCTAGTGGCCGCCGTGCGCATTTCCACCATGTTGAAGGCTAAGCGCACTCCGCATGTGCACACACGGAGCGTACGTGTCGACGTGTGGCGGTTGATAGGAACGGCAATGCCAACATATTTTCGTGTGCCGTGTTGCACAGATTGAAGGAATAGGGGTGCTGAAAAAAGGTTTAAAGGAAAACTAACCTCCATGTTATTAGATTTCCTCGCGGCCGACGAGAAGCGGCAGATCGTTCCGTTGCTCCGGCTACTGCTAACGACTAACGCCGTGTTTACGTTCGCCGTACTGAAAGATGCGGTATGTGATAGCATCGGCACTCATCAGAGTACACTTTTTCGTGTCATGCCGGAACAAGACAGCTTTTGCGCCGTGTGCTTGCAGGCACAGACAAACCGCAGTGTCGAGTACGAGCTTCAAAGCTGCACCGCGGCTACCCACGCATGCCTGCGCTTCTGTTGACATTACTTTGTTTATTGCATTGCGATAACAATTACATCTTATAGAGGTCGGTCGAGTGCGTCATTTATTCTCAGCGAACGGACCGATTGTGCTGGAGCGTGTTGTTTGTAGTTGGTTTTGATTGTGGAGTCTAACAAGGTAGCATTTGGTGGGATGCTTTGCGTGCGTATTGCTTCAGCATGCGTATTTTTCAAGCATTTCATGTGCTATCACTACCAAATTCAGAGGGGCGGCCCGGAAGCCTGACCGCCCCCCAACCGCTTATTTTTTTTTAAACTTATACCCCAAGAAGAGCACATATCAGGCTCTCCCAGAAGGTGATGCCCCTTCGAAAAAATCCTGTATCCACCCCTGTGTGCTATGAAATGTTAACAGATGCTTGTGTGTGGCACTTTTCGTATGAAATTGAAAAAAATGCTGTTCCGGTAAATGTGTTACACTCGACCGTGGGTGCGCTACCGTTGGTTACACTCTGAGGTGTTTTGCAAGCGTTCAGTCGGCGACGCAGAACACCTTGCGGAAACAGGTTGAAATTGTAAAGCGCCAGTAGGCCCTGAAAGTGATGATGTGGACGCGAATATTCTTGGCGTATTGTGTTATTTATGAGCACATGTCTGCTTTAAAGTGGGTCCACAGCACTTTCTTACCGTCATCGCTGTGCCTAGCCGTGTCACGTGCCAAAGCCTCCTCCCAACCATTCTACACTACACGCATGGTATTCAGATAGCTAACAACGCTTTATTCGTTACACTGAAAACAGACACAAAATTTGTAACCTAGAGCAAAGCTTCATTCTCAACGACGGCACGCCTACATGTGACTCGGTGACAAACTTGCACCTTCTTCTCATTGTGAGGCAGTTCTTTACACGTAATAACCGTCAACACAATAACCAGGAAATGCCGGTAACCTGTACATGCCGTCACACTCGTCTGACGTTTTTATGCCCCGGTTGCCCACTGTCGAAGCAGATACAAGCAAGAAGTTACAGCAGCGACAGCAATGCGATTCAGACAGAAGCCTCCAACATGGCACCAAATCGGTAGCTTCGTGAAACCTCCGACAGATGGCAGCAATTTTGCATAAGGTCTATAGCATCCCTCCACTGCAGTGAAACCATCTTCACATGGGTTACATGCAGTTTATGTCTGTTCGTTCATTTCAAATACTTCAAAATTTTGAATAATTTAATTTCATGTTGAAGCAAATACTGTGATATTCATATGAATATTCGATGTGAATATTCGAGGAAAAACCACAAATTTGACAAAATCATCATTTTGGTCCATATTGAGACGCAATTTGCACCATGTGGTGCTCCAATAAAAAATCAGCTTTATAGCTCAATCGAAAGCAAATAAATAGGTCTTCTAGTACAGCAAGTTTTGACATTACAATATTTGTTTTAACCCTTTATGGGGCATAATGTTGTGAACAACACACGCCACCTATTGAGGGTGGCATTGTTGTTTCTATCAGCTTCTTATAATATGTACAAAATTTGAGCTCTCAGTCATGCCCTATGAGCATATCTGAAAAAGTGGGCATATGTGTCCCACTGACCACTGAAAGACAGTCGTTTCAGAAAAAAAGTACTTTTATTTTTTTTATGCAAACTTGCTCCTGCCCTATAAACCACAAAGGGCAGAGCCAGAAACACCCACTCTCTATCACAAAAAAAGCTCAACTAAGTATCCATTGTACATCCACTTGCTAACGGCACCTGAGCAGCAGATGTGGGTACTGGGCATGCCTGCAACAGTCTAATTTTTGTCCGTGGAGGAAGAGACTTCCCTGCGTGAAGCAGAACGAAAATTGGATACTGCAATCAGTTGCACACAATGTTATATCACTGAAAGGTTGTCAACTTTCATAATGAAGGGGAAAGGGGGCAGCGCTAGAACAAATTCAAGGACGAGATGAAGACAGGACATGCGCTGTACTCACAACTGCGCACGTCCAGCGCATGTCCTGTCTTCATCTCGTCCTTGTATTCGTTCTAGCGCTGCCTGTTTTTCTCTTTATTATGAACCCAAACCAACTCGCCCACCTATCTGTGATTGTCAACTTTGCATTTCTCAAATTTTTGAGCAAACTGTACGAGTAGGAACGAACAAAACCACTATAATAGCACATTTAGGAACTCGTGAATATGAAATAAACTTTTCAAGCATACCGCTCATGCTGAATCGAGTGGAGAGCACGCGAAAATCTGATGAAAAAAGGATACAGTGCGTGCAAGCGGAATGGTTTGTTTGGAACATGGGTATGTGCTGGCACTTTGCGAATACCATGAAAACAACTACCAAAACCGCTTTCTAGAACATCCACGCAGTCGCACTAAAAGTCTGAAAACAATCACTTCAGTGGTTTTGATAAAAAAAATTAGAACATGGCAAAGAAAAAAGTGGGACATATGAGTCCCACTGCGCCATAAAGGGTTAATGAAGAAAATAATCTTTGAAGTTCCCCATGGACGGCAATGGAGAACTTCAACGAGGAAGCAGCTCTATGACCAGATGGGAAGGTAGACGTCAATGGGGAACTCCAAAAATTAATTTCTTCCTTAAAACGAAAATTGTAATGATAAAACTTGCCCTATAAGAACTATTTATTTGCTTTCGATTGAGGTATAAAGCTGATTTTTGATTGGAGCACCACATGGTGCAAATTTCGTCTCAATGTGGATCAAAGTGATGATGTTTTTCAAATTTGTGGTTTTTCCTCGGAGACTTAACATCAGTGGTCTGAAAATATTTTTAACAGGAACTATGCCTTCTGTAGAGTAAGTATTTATTACTCAGACATTCATACATAGCGCAATATTGTAAGGGAGAAAATGCCAACATGGAACATTTTGACAAATTTTCTGGAGGTGTATATGGCAGAAAAATTGCAGTAATATTATTGAGCTTTGAACACCTGGGACAAACGCCTTTGCTTAATATCAAACCAAATTTGGTATTGAAACAACAAACAATACTTCCAGAATAATTTTTCTGACAAACTTCACTTAGACGACGTTCTGTGTAATTCGGAAAGCTCCCACATCACCAAAAATTTTTTCTCTCATAGCATTTCACAGTTTTTAATGTAATAAATCAGCATGATTTCTTAACACGAAAGTGTTTTATGCCGGGGTCCACCAAGACTTTCATGACTTATTTCCATCACGGAAGTACGTCAGCAAAATGAATGCCATCAGATGGCAAAGAAAAAAGACTACAAGAAAAAGTCCAGTTGACAGGAGTCGAACTCATGGCCTCTCGGTCCGCGACGATGGCAAGCGGGCGTGTAGCCCACTGAGCTACCACCGAACACACGGAGGCTAGATGAGCGCACCTTTTATCTTTCACTTTCCTCTCACAGTAATCTTGGATGCTCCGAGCGTAGGCCCAGCTAGGCGTACGCTCGGAGTCACGAGTGAATTCGGGCTGTTGCGATGCGCTCGCGAAGTCTTAGCTTTGTTGGCAATGTTCTTAGAGAACAAAGCATGGCTGTGTAAGGTTGTTTGTTTTGTACTTAATGAAGAGGATACGATGTCTTTCGAGCGTGCAAGCTGAGGTGCCGTATGTGGGCGGAGCCTGCGCGCTGATTGCTCGTTCGCCCAATGTGTCCTGAATCGTAGTACGCCGCATGCGGCGTCGCACGTCGGTTTGGACGCCGAATCGCACCATGTGTCTAGCGCTTTAGCCGACATGCCCAACTCGTGTCATGCACCCAGCTACTTGGTTGATAAAAACGTTTCAGTCAGCGTCTTAGCACTGATGCCTTGCTGACTGCATACCATAACATCCATTCTCACATTGTGTGGGATCTGCTCGAATATTTGTGTTTCAGAAATTACAGCGATGTATTTCTGCAGGACGCGAACTTCCTCAACAACAACCAGGCCAACAATGCTGTTGCCAACGACGCTAATGGCAACAACGCAGCCAATCCGGCCAACGATGGCCCCAACAACAACAACGATGGCTGAAGGCACGCACTCCCAAACACGTCATCAGCGTACCGATGTTGAAGCGAGCACGTTTCCTCAGCTCGATTTGAGCGGCAAACTGATCATAAAGGCGCAGCTAGGCGACGACATCCGCCGCATTCCGATCCACAACGAAGACATTACGTACGACGAGCTGATTCTCATGATGCAGCGTGTGTTCCGAGGCAAGCTTTCCAGCAACGACGAGGTCACGGTGAAGTACAAGGATGAAGGTGAGTTGAAAGCGTGTCGTCTTCACTTCTCGTCGATGGGCGTGTCTTGCCTGAGCGTGCCAATATTGGCTTTCGGCTGTGACCTTTTGCAGATGGTGACCTGATTACCATTTTTGACAGCTCTGACCTGTCTTTCGCGATCCAGTGCAGCCGGATACTGAAGCTAACGATATTCGGTTGGTACACTCAACGTTTGGTTGCTTGGTGAGTCATTTGAAAGGTTTCTCTGGTCATCGCAGTGAACCACCAACCAGTTCCATTGGAACCGGACGAAATTAAGCACATCAGGAAGGAACTGCAGGAAATTAGGAACGTTGTAAACCGCCTGCTGGACAGATTCGAGCCCCGTCACTTTGTGACCAACAGCTCGGAGCCGGAGGACAGTGCGGGTGAGAGGTCTGCCCAAATGCGCTCGTTCATCATATACCGTCGCAAGAGTTAGCTAAGACTGGGGTTTTGCGGCGCATGACCCTTGGAAACTCCCTCGCTTTTTAAAATTACGTCATGTCAAATTTAAGTAAAAGGTGGCAAACGATATACCTTAAACTCCCGTTAAGATGAACTATACTGAACTAGAATATGCTTTAGTGCTTTAGAGAGAGGCGGCACGACCAGCAGGCCGCGCCGCCTCTCTCTCGGCGGTCCGAAACGCCACGGACCGCCGCTAGGATATTTCGTGGCGCCACTGCGCCTTTTCCTAGGCGCGGCGGGGGAGAGGTTCTTTGCAGTACGTTCCACATGGGTTTCCCTTGCGCATGCGTGGCCATCGCCTAGCAACGGAGACACGCGCCTTGCGAGCGCGGCCAGGTGTTCTCTGGCGCGGCCGAGCACAGGCATGTCGGGCGTGTGGTAGTGCGGTAGTACGGTTGCTAGAATATACTGAGCGTAGGGGTAGTGCCGCTGCTGCGACTACGCTCAGCACTTGTTGAGAGCAGATTACGTGCCACTTTTCCTGCGGCGCGGGTCACTGTGGAGCCTGCAGTGGCGACAGCACCTGAAGAAGATGTAAGGCACCTGCGGGACTTGTTAGTAGCGACTGACATTTGCGTGCGGTAGATATTGCCGTACTTATGGCGTTTACCGTACGGAGAAGCTAAGATGCCCCAATGAAATGGCCTGTACTGAAGTACAATAAAAACTCAGGGTCCCTTATGCATTTTCCTGAGAAGACTGGTAGGTGAAAGCCATCAAGATGATGTTCTAGATGAATTACCAACCCGTTCGAACGCTCACGTTAATAGGCCTAGTTGCTGCATAACTTCGCAGGTAACAACTTCAGCACAAACGAGGACGAATTACAAAGAGATGAGACGAGCCCTGGCGCAGTGCGTGTATTCCGTCCTATTAGCGCTGAAGTTATCACCTTCAAAATGTACTGAAGTAACATCTGTATTGGATGGAATGGAGTAGCACAAGCACAGACCCTTAATACTTTCATGAAGCTAGATGCATGGGTCGTGGGCCGCTGCGGATGCCTGCGTGCAGCGCATATAATCGCCCATTGTAGCAGCTGCACGCCCAATACTTCTTTCAAATGTGCCCGCGTGGGAGCCTTCGTCCCTTTTTCCTATTCTGCTAAGCTTGATTTCGGCTGTTGTAGAGCGACATTTTTAGTTGGGTCCTCATAACCGTCGGCGTGCGGCGTCTGCTAGCGCGCGCTGCCCATATTTGCCAAGGCCAGGCGTTTGCGTGAGGCGGGTGCCAGTAAAGTCGAAAGAACAGGGAAAAATCTAGGGACTTTAGGTGCCAGCGCGCGCTGCCCATGGTTGCCAGGCGTGGCCACGCATGCGCAAAGGAGACCCATGTGGAACGTACTGCAAAGAACCTCTCCCGCGCGGCGGAGCGGCCGCGCGGCACGCACGAGACTAAAAAGCCACCAAAACATCGCCCAATGTTAGCCGTGAAAGCACATTTCATGGTGGCCACCCTGTGCCACCAAGCAAAACTAGCGTCTCTGTGTACCCAGAAATTCCCTAGGGAAGTCGCCAAGTGAGGTGAAACTTGAGGCACTCGAGAACGTGCGTTGCGTTAAAATTTCTGTGTATGTCCTGCTTTATGTTACCTCGCGAGTGTTCGCTTGAATTGATACAGATTGTTAAGACTATCAGAAGCGCTAAGAAATCCATCATCTGCGCATTTATTATTTGACCTGAAATGTAGCAGCTGGCGTTTGAAGACATCCGTAGCGGCTCGTCGCAGTTGTGCAGCAGGTTCACTATGCGATGATGCTTCAGGTCGCCTTGGTATCTTGTAATAATCTCTTTAGGTATAATTAAGTTTCTCCATGACACTATTCCAAGAAGTGGCTTGGTCTGTTCTCTAATGAAGAGGGTTGCTTTTGATTCATTTGCGTGGCAGGTAGAAGAATTGAAGAAACCTTTGCTATGCACTTGCTCAATTATTAGATGTTTTGGTGCTCGTACGGTGACTGGAGATTGCGTGGGCACCTATTTTGTAATTAAAGAAGACAAAGAATCAGATAACGTATGTGGCAGTTACGATTTCCCCTGCTGGTGGGCTTCGCTGCACAACGAATCGTCGATACTGTAATGTACAGTACATGCTTTGTGGCATAACACAGCTGCAATGCCATAAAGCTGACTATAGTGAATCTGTCATATTGTAGCACGTATATATAATGTAAATATATGGCGCATTGAATCCAAGGGGCAGTGCAAGCATGGCGTAAACAAGCAGGGTACGAGTCTAAATATGGGCGGCGTGCGCAGCACAGATTTTTTGCTCTCCACAATGAAGGAATTGCTTTGTAAGTTTTACCGCTTCACAGGGGTGTGATGCGACGAAAACTAAATGCCACGCTGTGAAGCTTGCTACCTGTGGCTGCAATTAGTTGCCGGAAAGAGTATCGCCAGGTTGCTTCAGTGGCGCAAAAGAGCAAAAGTGTCCTCTGGTCCGACACGTTTCACACGAGCAGGTTGACGAAAAATAAGTAATAGGAAAACTTAACGGCTTCATAGCAGGTTTAGAACGAACAATTGGTGATAGTCCGAGACGCATGAATATTTATTGATATATACTGAGTATGTGCAGCACAGTGAAACGAAGACAAGAGAAGAAACATAAACGACATAGACTGGCTATGTCGTTTATGTGTCTTCTCTTGTCTTCGTTTCATTGCGCTGCACATACTCAGTATATATCAAGACATGTACCAACTAGCCCATCAACGGATCCTTCTAGAATGAATATTTAAGCTTCAGACAGGCATTTTATGCATTTTTAATTACGGGTGCATCGAACTATTTAGCGATGCCCTTTGATTCCAATGTACGCGAGTTTTGCTCTTTATACACTTAGCCGACAGTGTGCATTCGTAATATATTGGTCGGTTCAGCGAAGCATTATGTGGTGAGGAGCATTGATTTTCCTGGTGTAAACAAATACTTTTTTTATTTTATGAAATTTAGGAGATGTTGGTGCTTCTGTATAGCACCAGCTACTCCTTTTCACTGATGATAGGATATGTGAAAAGCACAGCAATAAAAAAACTTTCATAAAGAACAGCTAGGCAGAGTTCATATAAGTCCGTATAAAAAATAAAAGGTTATTCACAATGGTGTTTCATATATCTGCTTGATACCACACGCATATGCCATGGGAGCCATGCATGCATATGCTATGGGAGCCATGCATGCATATGCGACATATATCGGTTGAGGATGGCCTAGATCCATCACCACGATGTGTTCGGTAGGCACCGGGAACTCCGCTGATCTAATGAGAAAATAAGCAATCTGCATCGCTTCGCCTCCTAGTACACACATGCTGTGCTCCAAGTAGGGAGGCTGGCTTGGGCGTGACGCTCGTTCGCGTGGTGGCTTGATTGCCACAAGCATTTGTTTAAAGCAAGCAATAATATTGATTATTCGGTGACTATCACGGAATACTGGAGCTAAACGTTTTTCCAAGGTACCTTTTGGGAAAAGCTGGCTTTTCTGGAACCTCAAAACGAGGCCCAAACAGCAGCTCATATGAATATATAGCATGCTAGCTGTTCCAATCATGTCTCAAACTTCTTCGTCCAAAAAGAACCAGCTTTGTAAACTAATGCGCTTGATACGCCAGCAAGGTTAACACAAAAATGAAACCTAATT
This sequence comes from Rhipicephalus sanguineus, assembly GCF_013339695.2. Lineage (NCBI taxonomy): Eukaryota > Metazoa > Arthropoda > Arachnida > Ixodida > Ixodidae > Rhipicephalus > Rhipicephalus sanguineus. The sequence continues at coordinate 110,008,562 of NC_051185.1, read as the reverse complement.
GCACTGTGCGGCTATGCCTGCACTCGCAGAGTGCATAATTGATCTCATTGAGCTGAAACAAAACTGATTCCCCCTCCTTGCGAACTGCGTGCCCCTTAGTCAAAAAGTGGCCCTTCCCAAAGAAAGCAGCAAGTATGCACCTTTATTCGTGCATCCCTTAAATCAAGCCACCTGCATTTTCATAGTTAAATCGCATGATCAACGTCTCGCACGAACGTAGAGCCACGGGACTACGCTAGGTACATCTCGCTTGGAATTTCCTAGGGACAGCGCCAAAAAGTGGTCTGGCAACGCGGGCATGTTTTGGTGGCCTTTTAATCGCTCCCGCGCGGCACGTGTCACTTAGCACAGTAGTTCGTTACAGCGCGGCTGCCCGGATCTTGCAAAATGCTTTGTCGGCAGCTACAATTTGATTACTTTACCAGTACCGGAGTGTCCTGTTGCATTTTCTCGCACGGACCATAGTGGAGCAGCTGTCTGTATCTTGTCGGGTAACCCACTCAAACAGAGACACGACCTCACGTTAAATATTCAAAACTGTGAATCAGTTTGGTTGGAATTTTATGTAATCTAACTTTTTGAACATCGATAACAGAAATTTCATGTTTGGTTGCCTTTACCGATCACTTTCTTCCTCAGGTTCAGATTGCTGATAGTCAGTCTATGTCGTTTATGTGTCTTCTCCTGTCTTCGTCTCATTGTGCTGCACATACTCAGTACATATCAATAAATATATTGATGCTTCTCAGACTGTCCCTCGAGACAATTGGTCGTTCTAAAGCTGCTGTGAAGCCGTGTCCCATTACTTATTTTTCATCAACCTGCTCGTGTGAAACGTATACGTATCGGACCAGACAATACTTTGCGCCACTGAAAGCAACCTGGCGATACATCTTTCCGGCAACTAATTGCAGCCACAGGTAGTAAGCTTCACAGCGTGGCATTTAGTTTTCGTCGCATTACACCCCTGTGTAGCGGTAAAACTTAAAAAGCAAATCCTTCATTGTGGAGCGCAAAGAAATTTGTGCTGCTCACGCCGCCCGTATTTTGACTCGTACCCTGCTTGTTTACGCCATGCTTGCACTGCCCCTTGAATTCAATGCACTGTATATTTACATTATATATACGTGCTACAAGATGACAGATTCACTATAGCCAGCTTTATGGCATTGCAGCTGTGTTATGCCGCAAAGCATGTACTGTGCATCGACGATTCGTTGTGCAGCGAAGCCCACTAGCAGGGAAATCGTAACTGCCACATACGTTACCTGATGCTTTGTCTTCTTTAATTACAAAAAAGGCGCCCACGCAGTCTCCAGTCACCGTACGAGCACCCCACGTCTAATAAATGCGCAAGTGCATAGCAAATTAAAGTTTCTTCAATTCTTCTACCTGCCACGCAAACGAATTAGCAGCAAACCTCTACATTAGAGAACAGACCAAGCCACTTCTTGAAATAGCTTGGAATAGTGTCATGGAGAAACTTAATTATGCCAACAGAGATTATTACAAGATACCAATGAATCAGGTGGCCTGAAGCGTTATATCGCATAGTGAACTTGCTGCACAACTGCGACGAGGCGCCGCTAAGGATGTCTACTTCAAACGCCAGCTGCTACATTTCAGGTCAAATAAATGCGCAGATGATGGATTTCTTAGCGCTGCTGATAGTCTTAACAATCTGTATAAATTCAAGCGAACACTCGCGAGGTAACATAAAGCAGGGCATACACAGACATTTTAACGCAACGTACGCTCTCGAGTGCCTCAAGTTTCACCTCACTTGACGACCGTCGGACTCATCGGATTCGAAGGGGATCGCGAAATAATTCGATATAACAAACCAAAAATACGCCTGTAAGCTTTAATATTCACACGTCTCGGACAGTCTCATGAGATGACTGATTCCTTTAGGTTGCTTCGAACGCGTAAATGTTTTATCAACCACTTTGCGGCAGCGAACCCTTCTCGGCCACGAAGGGCTAGAGCTTCACAGCGTGACGTTTAGTTTTCTTCGCATAACGCCACTGTGCAGCGGTGAAGCTTAACAAGGCAAATCCCTCATTCTGGAGCGCACTGAGTTGACAGCAGAGTCGATGACGTCGTAATTGAGGCTGCTGGTAGTCACTCAGTCACTTCTAAGCGAACACTCGCGAGGTAACACAACAAAGCATGACACAGATACACAAAATCTTTAAAGCAGACACGCCATCAAGTGCCTCTAACTTCAAGTTTCAACTTGGCCCTCGTTGCTCTCGTCAACTTGACTAGGGAATTTCTGGGTACACCAAGGCGCTAGTTTTGCTCGGCAGCACAAGGTAGCCAACATGAAACATGCTTACACCGCTAACATTGGGCGATGTTTAGGTGGCTTTTTAGTCTCGTGCCTTTTGCACCCCACTGACGACGCAGTGGGATAAAAAAAATTCTTTCATCTAATACTAATGTAATATAATAATATCTGGGGTTTAACGTCCCAAAACCACTATATGATTATGAGAGACGCCGTAGGGGAGGGCTCCGGAAATTTCGACCACCTGGGGTTCTTTAACGTGCACCTAAATCTAAGTACACGGGCCTCAAACATTTTCGCCTCCATCGAAAATGCAGCCGCCGCGGCCGGGATTCGATCCCACGACTTTCGAGTCAGCAGTCGAGCGCCATAACCACTAGACCACCGTGGTGGGGCCCAATACTAATGTGTAGCCCATATATTCATTACTATACTTTCAGTGTCCTGTAATTTATTCTAGTCTGATTTAGCCTGTTTGTTTTGTAAAACTTTATATCGTTTTGAAGGGGCAATTCGGTCGCCGCAAGCTCGGGGTTGTTGCTGGTTTCGAAAACTAGGGTGCCCTATCGAAAACCCTTCGCATTCGCCCTCTGACGGCTGCAGGAACCGGAAATACACGGATGGATGGATGGATGGATGGATGGATGCTATGAGTGTCCCCTTTATAACGGGGCGGTGACATGTCTGCCACCAGGCTCGAAGGAGAAAAAAAAGAAAGAAAAAAAACTTCCTTGTTTCATGTTGTCCTAATGCCTTATCTACATTGATTAAATCTATGTTATTATACCAAAAAATATAAATTCACGGTCCATCTCTCTGCCTCTTAAGGCAGAATGACCTTTTTTTTCCCCAATTATTTATTTTTGTACTTTATCTCTACTTTTCTGCCACCAATACTCTAACCGTCTCTTACTTATTTCTATCGCGGACGTGTTCAGCTTTCCATTGTTGTCCCTAAAACCCAAGGCTTCATGTAGACTCGTGCCCACACGTATACCTGGCTGAATATCGCCACATTCAATCAGTACATGTTCCATCGTTTCCTTAGTTCCCCCGCAGCATGTACATTGTTCTTCTTCGTTACTGAATCTCGCTTTATAACTACGCGTTCTAAGGCAGCCCGACCTTGCTTCAAACAGTAAAGCGCTTCCCCTTGAATTATCATAAAACCTTTCCCTCCTTATTTCGTTTTTTCCTTTTCGGTAGTGAGGGGGTCCGCTCTATGTACGGCTGATGCAGAAGCCTAGCTCCGGTCCAAGCCGCAAATAGTCGTACCGTGTCAACGTCCCCTTCCCGTAGCGCGCGTCATCGCAGCTACGACGGGTTCGGGCGAATAAGGCAACAGGCTAGAACAACAAACAACACTTTATTGCTACGTTAGCAATAACGCGTAAATGTCGCGTAGAGGGATAGTCCGCTCTCGTAGAAAACAAAAGGGTAACGCTTACACCTTCGGTCGATGATCGGCTCGCGGGTCTCGGGGCGGTGAGATGTTCCTTCGTAGGTCAGCAGGGCACGAGAGACCGTCTGCTTGTCTGCCCGGTTGTTTTATTCACCTCCCGTGTCCCTCCCCACCGCGAGGGTTGATTCCCTCGCAGGGCGAGTTCCCTTTCCCGCGAGCCGGGATGCGAGGATTAGCGCGAGGAGTAGCGGGAAAGAAGGGGTTGTCCGGAAAGGGCGACTGTGCTCCTCTCCTAGTGGTTCCTTCGCTCCCGCTGTCAGTTCCCGATCGCGCCTGCCTTAAGGAAAGGAAATGGGCGCGCGTGCTCTCCCACAGTAGTTACTCAGAGCCGGCTTCTTTTCCATCGCTGTCATCCAATAAGCCCTCTCCGCCTCTCTGACCTTCCGCTTAATGCTCCTTGTTGCCATATCGCCCGCACTGCCAGCCGTATATTTACTGGTGAGCCTCCTAGTTCTTTTTCTCCACTGCGTGTCAACGCTTTTTCTATACAAATACCTGAAAACCTTCTCTGCCCATCTACTCTCCTTCATATTCCTTAGCCTTTCTTTGAACCTTATTTTGCTCTGAGCCTCCCTCGCCTCAAGACCTGCCCATCCCATATCGCCCTTTACAGCCTCATTTGTCGTCTTCCCGTGAGCACCCAACGCGAGGCGTCCCACAGTCCTTTGATTTATATCCATTCCCGATTGCACCTCTGCCCTCATGCACACCACTGAGTTCCCAAAAGTAAGCCCCGGAACCATTACACCTTTCCACAGACCTCGAAGCACCTCGTACCTATTGTATCCCCACAATGCTCTGTGCTTCATTATTGCAGCATTCCTCTTTCCTTTTGCTGCTGAGGCCCTTTCCTGTACCTCCATGTACCTGTCACCCTCATTTATCCATACTCCGAGGTACTTGTATTCGCTCACCCTCGGTATTTCTTGGCCCTGTATTGACACCGCCTGATCACAAGGGTCATTGAATACCATCAATCCACATTTTGTTACACTAAATCCTAGTCCTAGAGCTTCCCCTTCCCTTCCGCATATATCCGCCAGCTGCTGTATATCCTCTCGACTGTCAGCAAATAAGACAATATCGTCAGCATAAAATAATCCTGGAAGCTTCTGCTCAATCATCACGCCGCCCTGTTTGTGTGACAGATTAAAGCCAAAGTTGCTACCTTCTAGCGCTTTTTCCATATTCACCATGTACAGCATGAATAACAGCGGGGACAAAGGACATCCCTGTCTCAGCACCTTGCTAATCTCAACGTTCTCTTTGCTACTCATTCTTTCCCATTCTATGCAAACTGTATTTTCTCGGTATATCTCCCTCAAAAGCTGTATACAGTCGTCGCCTATGCCCATTCCTTTCAATATATCCCACAAAATTTCCTGATTAACGTTGTCGTACGCCCCAGTGATGTCTATAAAAGCCATGTACAAGGGCCTATTTTCTATTTTAGATATTTCTATACACTGAGTGAGAACAAACAGGTTATCGTCTAACCGCCTGTCGACTCGTTCAAAGCATAGAAGACCTCAACAATTGAGGTCTTCTATGCTTTCCCTGGCCGAATTGTCTGTTCGATTCATTTGGTTGTGTTTAACATATAAACGAGCCCCTCGGAAAAAATTCCCCTTCGTTAATACTTCGACTAAAAGAGCTCTGTCGGTGAAGTAGTCTTGACGAAGCTGCTGGGATGGCGGTTGTCTAAATCTCTTATGATCAGCATATAAAGCGCACCTGTGCGGACAATGTATGCACCTAGTGGCTCGCAGGCATGACTTAAGACCCAGCGCAACGCCTCCGAGATTTGCTAGTGAACTGCCGACAGCCAAAACCTCTGCCCGGCCTGAGAGGTCATACCGAGGAGCTGCACATTCTATTTCATGCGCTGTTTCCAGCGAGCAACAATGGCAACTTGTTTTCTTTTTTTGTGTGTGTGGATGCTTGGATTACGTTTGTTGATAGAACATCCCCATAATCATATCTCATGCCTCATAACCATTTGATGGCTTTGGCATGTAAAACCCTGGAAGTTATGAGCCACATAAGTATACCTGTTTTTGCGCAAGTAAATAATGAGGGAAGGGGTCACGGGGAGTGACCCACTGCAATTCACATAAGTGTGAGCCGTGCCTGAATAAGATTCAGATTCTGGGTAGAAGGGGGGCCACCGCAGCTCGAGAATTGTTTGAGGCATTTCATATAAAAGCACGAGGTTCCATATGTATCATCATTGGCTCTCTCACAGGCAGTGAGCAAGTTCATAGATCACAGGTTGTGATTAGGGTGGTATGCGCTCGATGTGTGCTTAGCTTGCTGCGCATGTCTGTGCCTATATATTTCGTTGCACTATTTCTTGAATAAATAGTCGAAAGTTTGCGCTCCCCTTGACTCCTTCCCTCATTATTTCCTTGCACAAAAACAGCTATACTTTTGTGGCTTGTGCTTGAACATGAACGGACTGGCCCAGCAACGTGTACTTCTAAATTATTATTGATACAACAGAAATGTCCCTCTTGTATGTACTTTTGGGCAAGTTGCTCAGTTGTGTTTTGGCAGAGCTATTAACTTGTTGACCGAAATTTGTCTGGTGTCTCTGGTCCAGGGTCACCACGGTGACCGAGGAGCCGAGCTGGCAGATGCAGTGCTACCCGGTGCAGCCTACACCGAAAAGCAGGCTACCTATGTCAACACAGAAGGGCGCGCCCAGCAAACACTGCCAGCCGTCCCACCTCCCGGTTTAGCTCGTGAGGATTGGAAGGTGAGATCACGTACTCTGTTTCATGCTTAGTAGTCTCATTGTACGAAGGCTACAGAGACTTCTCTCGCTGCTTGCACAAATTATAGTGTGTCCTGCACAAAGCAAAGATATTATAGTTTGCGTCGTGTCATGAAAAGTCATCTTCGTTTCGGCATGTCGCTTTGTCGAGACATACATTGTTCCACAACTTCTCATCACTTCAAATCTCCGTCTTCTTCCTTAGGAAGCTTGGGCGAGTTTGCAAGATGTGATAAAATAACTGCACAGTACTGGAGGATGAGGACATATGAAAGGATCAGATTTAAGCATTAGCCGCAGAGCTCATTTTTAAGTTCTCATCTTGCACTACCTTGCCTTGAATGCGAGTGTGAGCCCGTTCTTTTGGACGCCTCTATTGTTTTTAGACATGATCGCAAGCTAACGTGGGAGATTGTACAAGCTTTCTTAATAAAGAAAAAAGGCGAGACGTGTCAGCCAACCTGCTGAATCTACCAGATAGTGAACCTAAGCTATTGCAAAAATCCGATGTCATACCCTGGTGGTCTTCAAGCGTCTGCACAAGCGCGCGCACATGTGCACCAACTTAATGATGGTTTTCCTTTTCCGCTCTTTTTTTATAATAGATTCACTTTAAAGGGGCACTGACACAAAATTTCGCGGCTGAGATAGCCTGCGGGATCGATTCCTGTGAACATGTGTATATCATCTGCAAAATATCAGCAGCGAATATAGCTTGGAAGGTATTTTAAATGAATTTTGAAGTTTGCGTGATCGATCGACATCCTCGCCAGTGGCGTACCAACTCGTTCATGAGTGGGGGCGCTGGCGTCGCTCACTCTTCTGTCCGCCATGTGTGTACATATATTTATATATATCAGTGGCGTAGCCAGGAATTTTGTTCGGGGGGGGGGGGGGGGCTGACGTTGCAGCGCGACCTCCTCCTTGAATTTTTTGAACGACTAAGTATACAGGGTGTTTCAGCTAAAAAGCACCAAGTATTAAAAAATTAAGCATGGGCGCTACGCGTCTCCAATAGTCGTAGTATTGTTCTGAGCCATATAGAGCACGTCAGATTATTTTTTCCAATCCACTAAGCTCAGCAATGAACAAAGATTGCTTAATGAACTTTTTAAATATTGACTCTAGAGAAAAATCTTCAATGCAAAAGTTGTAGCACCTGTTCTGAAACGTCAGAATATTTTATCCATGCTAGTATAACTGCCAATCCGATAAGCTGGGTAATTAACCAAGACTGCTTAACTAACCTTTAAAATAGTAACTATATAACGAAAAATATTAACTAGGAAAGTTGTAACGTTTGTTAAGGAACTTCGAATTGCTTCATCTGTGCTAAGATAACTGCCCTGTTAAATTTTTTTCCAGCTTTCTTCTAGAGTGTGCGAAATTAAAAAGTATACTTGGCGCAAGTTAGGAGAAACACCCTGTATGAATAACATGTATTACCAGTGACAATTTGTATTAGATGCTGCAAATCACTTTTTGAATGCTGTGCACTGTCAAGAACGAGTAAGAAATGAGTTTTTTCATAAAAGTATTATGTTGGCATGCCCGCAGAATCTTTCCAGGAATACTTGTCTTCAATTCTTTCAATTTTTTTTGTGTAAGAGGTACGGCAAATATCACGTAAACTTTGGAACTGCATCAGTTTTCAACCGAAGAAGCGCCTGATAACAAGAAAAGTGAAGTCCACAAAATGGCCATGACGAGGTCAAATATTTTAATGCAGATTGTTTACTCAAAATGCTCAGATTGTTTACTCAAATGGGAAAGTAAACCTCGAATACGGGCAAAACATGTCACCGAAAACAGTGCGCAGTATACGCTTACACAAAACATCACAAATGTACATTTAAATATGCAGTCAATATACGGAACTAAGCAATGATCACTATATACATAATGCCCACAATAAGGCAAAAGAACATGCTGCACAACCACAAAAACTGATATGTCCTTGGCCCAAGCTGCTGTCTCGGACGCACCATGTGGACAGAACTATAAAGGAAGAACGCAGAAATAACGAAAGAAACTATTCCAATTGCAGTAGAACTGTGCCGGCGAAAACAACAGACCAGACGAGGAGAAGGATACGTAACACAAGGCGCTTGTGTTACGTGTCCTTCTCCTTGTCTGGTCTGTTGTTTTTGCCGGCGCTGTTCTACTGCGATTATGAACCAACTAGCCCAAAAGTACATCTTGACAAACTATTCCAAAACTCTTTTAGAAGTGCAAACCACTATTGTGCACTCAATATAAAAGGAGAGTTGTCGCTTCTAGTTCAAAAAGCAATGAAGAACAAAAACGACAAATGAAAGTAACAAACAATACCGCTATTACGGCTTCCCAATAGATGAATTTGTTTGGTAACGCCGTGTATGCCGACCTCTCAGTGAACAAGGTGAAGTGTCGATTGACTGTTAATGTCCACCTGATGCCCGTATTCGTATGGTTATATTAGGTCACGGTGTTAACTGCTAAAAGGTACAAAATCCTCACTGCTTTAAAAGGTGGTGACATTGACCCGAACTCTGGAACAGCAGTGTCTTTTCCTTTCGTTTGCGCTGATTTTTGTCCTACTCGCTATCAAAGGACAAAATTGACCCGGCGAGGAAGCTTAGCGAAGCGGTCAATGACTTCCGACACGCTATGTCGACGTTTCTGTGGGCGTACAAAAGTGCCAGGCCAACCATGCGTTCCTCAGACATCTCGGAGCGTAAGTAGTTCTTAAGTAACCTCATGCTTGAAAACGTTCTCTCTGCGCTGGCAGTGGTCACTGGAAGGGTGACTAGAATCTGGGGTAGCTTGTACACATTCGGATAGGACCTGCTGTCGCAGTGAGAGAGGGCATCGGTTCCTGTACTGGGGCGCTGCTTTGCTGCTTTGTTCGCCCACTTTGTTCGCCCACTTTGTCCACCATAGTTGCAGTTCTTCCAAAGCAGCCCTCGTTTCGACGTCATGCGCAAAAACGGTCAGGAGATCTTCTGCTCCTTTCTCCTGATCATCTTGCATTGGTGGTACTGCAGATGGTACAATTACTGAAAAGTCCTTTAGAAGGGCCCTGTGCTTCTCGAACCGTTGGTTTAACTGCGCTAGTACGTGGTCCATGACCGGAATGAACAGGGTTCTGCGAAAATATTCTTCCGCGCTTTCGAATGCATTGTTCCCAAGGTTTTGCTTCCGGACACCGGCTCTACGGCTGGTGATCTCCACATTCAGTTTTTCTGCCAATACCTGCACTTGTGCAAATATTTTTGAGAAAGAAGCATTCGCGTTCTTGCGGTCATTTTCAATTGTCTGCTGTACCGCTTCTATGTCGTCAGTGGCAGCGCTCATGTCGATACTCCTCGTATGCAGCTTCTTTGACAGTGGCAAAGTCATTGCCAACACGTGCTCCGTCACATGCAGGCTTACAAGGAACGCTGGTGAAAAGAGTGCCAACATTAGACTGTTTGCCTGCACTGGACTTTCGTCATTTCCGTTAAACTTAATCTCCTCTAGTGCTGCGATCAACGGCTCAAAGATGCTCACAAATGAAAGCACTGCATCGTGCTTCTCGACCCAGCGCGTTTCGTATAGTCCCATGAGGCGCTGCCTTGTAGACTCAGGACAGCTCAAACTTATAATTTTTCGCAAAACGTGTGAGCGGCTAGAAGATTTACGAAAAAAGACTGACGTCGCCTTTAGAGTCCCAAAACAGTTTCGGATGTCTGTGATGGAGCATGCTGCACACAGAGCTGACTGGCGCAGTGAGTGTAGAGTGCGGCTGGATATTTCTCCCGAACAGCAGCTTGAACACCATTCGTTTTGCAGACCATCGAGCTTGCACCATCGTAGCCATGACCACGGAGATGCTGCATGTTAATTCTAATGTCTGTAAGGAACCTTATGATGGTGTCGGTGAGGGCCTGCGGTCACTTTGGTCGTGAATTGGCACAAAGCCTAAGAACACTTCTTCGATTTCGTTCGCATCCTTATTAAGGTACCTTGCACAAACAGTATGCTGCTCGATACCAGCAATATTCGTCGTTTCATCACCAAGTACTGAGAAGCAGCCCGCAGCGTTTACTTTTGCGACTAGGCTTTCCTTGATGATTGCAGCAGATATTTCTATAATCTGGTTTTGTACATCTGGACTTAAATACGAGGCATTATTTGGGCAACTTTCCAAACGCTGAATGACATAATGCAGCGCTAAAAACACACACACCACAAAGTAAAGAACACAAACCGACGGGACAGGCGCTGTCCCGTCGGTTTGTGTTCCTTACTTTGTGGTGTGTGTGTTTTTAGCGCTGCATTATGTCATTCAGCAAGCACCAACTCGCCCAACAACACGTTCTTCTGCAGTATATTTCCAAACGCTTTTTTTACATCTGTGTCGCCACAATGCGCTCGCATGCGAAGCAGCGCTCTGAAGTTGCCTGCATTTGTAGAGGAGGCTGTGCTTGAATCCGAGGGACCACTGTCTCCATGGCCACGGAGAGCCAGATGTTGCCACCCGCAAAAGAGAACTGTCTCAACAATAGGCTGTAACTTCCTTCGGTTCTCTCTTATTTGAATTTGCCTGCCATGTTCCAGTTGATCAACAACACTGGGCACACATCCTGAGAAGGTTTGAAGAAAATTATCGGCTACCAGCTGAGCGTCAGTGTGATATATTTAGTGGCTTCATGTACACCGAAGACTTCGAGGGCGTGCTTCCACTTTTCAAATGGCTTGGATACGAGGGCCCCAGTGCGCGCATGTTGGCCCTTGCCAACCTCACTTCTGCTATAGAGGACACACACTCGGCAAAACGCACCCTTTTGAAGCGCTGAGTAGCTAAGCCATCGGTACCTGTCCTGCCAAGCCACCTGAAACCTTCGTTTCTGCTTCAAATCGTTCATAGACATAAACATGTAGCCTGGCAGAGGAATTCAAGGAGAAGTTAGCAGTTGATGTTTTGTCTGATCATCCACTTTTGAGTCATCTGTGTGGAGCCCGATATCAAACTTGCCTTTGCTAACATTTTGAGGGTCTGAGAAAGATAAATAATTAAATAAATAATAATAATAAGGCTGAAGCCCAATGAATCCCACCCCCCGGGTGACGCCCCTGGTCGGTGGCGTATGAGAGCACGAAAAATTTCGGGGGGGGGGGGCTGAAGCCCCATAAGCCCCCCCCTGGCTACGCCTCTGATATATATATATATATATATATATATATATATATATATATATATATATATATATATATATATATATATATATATATATATATATATATATGGCTGACAAAGCAAGGTACTTCGCAAAAGTCTTCAAAATAAGCCGAGTGTCAATTTCTTTACCGTTAGAGCCCTCTAATATAAAGCCTTTCTAAAGAAGAAGACCAAGTTCAGTCGATTAATATTTATAGAAATTACATTGGGCTGGTTCTGTATACTATAGGATTGTAAATGACTGCGAATTTATATGCTAGGTGTCGTTCCTTGCCCTCCTACTTTTCCCAGCTTGGGAGGGGGGTGAACGGAAAAGCAGTAAAGTGGCTCTTTACATCCCCCCTCCGGCTACTCCGAGTAAATAGCCTACGTAAGCTATGTAAGCTCAAATTTTCTTTGAAAAAATGTGGGCGATTATAACGTTAAACTACCTTGCATTGTTCCTTCCATATAGGTCGTTAGCTGTTAATGATTGGTTGAAATTTTCTGGGTCATGCTCACAGCACCTGCTCATAACATGACGCAACAAATGAGGCGGACGTGATCCACCGCGTAATTACCACTTACGCATGACTACGTAAGAAAATAATAAACTATTTTCAATACAGCGTATTGTTCGACATTGGTTCTTCGCTATTCGTCAAAAAATTTCGGTGCGTCATAAAATCGCCTCCTTGTTACGCGACGCCACAAGTCTGTGAAAACTCGCGGGGTTAAAATGAAGTGTGCACAATAAGCAGTGCATTACTATGCTGAACAATAACGATATTTTTTTTTGAATAACCAGACAGTGTCTCGTTCTGAACGTAATTCAAGAAGCGTGCCCACCAATCGCATTGGCAGCGGCTACTTATAGCAGCGGGCGAGATGGATTCATATGTGTATAACAGATACTTTCAGTTGTAGTATAACGACGTTGAGCTGTTTTCGCGCGTATACCACTCTCTGTGAACTCATCGTTGCTGACAGAGAGGTAGATAGAGGAATAAACATTATTAGGAACAGACACGATCCTTCGCAGGTGGGCAGCCTTCTTAGTCCAGAAAACCGTGGATGCTGATGATTTTCCTGGTGAGGTAGATCAAGCTACAGGGCAAACTTGAAAGCTGGGCTTCTCAATGTGCTGAGTCCACTGCCTTGTTACAAGCCGCCGCGATCGCTGCAGGCTACCATATGTTAAGCAACTTGTGAAGCAGGCTAATCTGAGACTAAAGTGCCCCCCCCCCCCCCGGTAGATACGCCTATGATCCTCGCTTTATTGACGCTCTCAAAGGTGACCCTGGGGACCCCCTGCTTCCGTCGCATGACCACGCTGCGACAAGGGATGATGATGTCATAGCCGCCATGTTTTTTTGCCGCATTGGCTCCACTGTCAGTGGTTTGCTCCAGCAGCCTACTTCTCAGCGGCTGCTCGCGAACCGTGCGGAAGTGCATCACAGTTCTGTGTGCTGACGTGATCGAGCACTGCACTCGCTAAGTGGTGATAGTTGCACCTGGAGGCTTGTCGTTTTTGAAACTGAAACTGACACTGGTCGGTAATGAGGAGCCTGTAATTAATTATTTGTCGCACGCTGCAGCAAACGATGTGCCGTGTTATGACTAACAGGCCCCCAGCAACACATTGCAGCAAAAAAACGCGAGGCCAAAATTTTGTGCCAGTACCCCTGTAAAGTCGGGACCACTGATCTCCACGAGGTTTGCTGGATGGCGCTTCGAGCTCTCAGGCGCACAGTCACCGGAAGTTAGAGCACTCGTCCCGGAAGTTCGGCAAAGGCCGCCGTGCAAGCGTAGCTGCTGCAACGTTTGGGCCGGTGTCGTTCGCATTTTGCCAAAAATGCCTGCTTGTTGTGCCGTAAACTGTACAGCATTGGCTAGAATTGTCGACAAAAGCTGTAACCACTTGGAGAATCAAAGTAAAAAATGTCGGTTTCTAATAGGCACCATGTGCAGACTGGACTATTGTCCCTCAAAACTGGGAATGTATGTGTTCATCAAGCCATAAATGTTTCCTCTAGAGCAAAACTGTAGCTACGTTGCTCGGCTGCCGACCCGAAATGCGCGGGTTCGATCCCGTCCTCGGCGGTCGCATTCAGTGGAGGCGAAATGCCAGAGGTCCGCGTACTGTGCGATGTCAGTGCATGTGAATATCAGGTGGTCGAACTTATTCGGAGCCCTTCTCTAAGCATGATTCATTATTATGTCGTAATTTCGATTTGTAACACCCCAGAAATTATTAATCATCCAGAAAATCTTACCCTGGGTAACACTCTCACCACGCCCTGGTTACGAATATATTTGCATACTTTTGCTTACAGTACTGCGAAGGATTCTAATGTATTCGTTTATTTTTAAGTTATAACAGGAGCAAACAGCGCAGTCACTGCAGGTTATTTTTATTCTCAGCATGCAGCAGCTCCATAACCGAAACTTCTGTGGCGATCAGCTTCTTTCGCAATGATATCGAACTCGCTTATCGTATTTTCGTGCGCGCTGGTTGCTTGTCGGCTAAGTGATATTACGACTGTTAATTTATTGTAACACGTGCATATTTACACTGGCCGTAGTGTCCACTCACCGGCGTGAATCCCATTCGAGCTGCACCTTGTGCAATAAAACCAAGAAACAAGGGACGTTTTCCTTCCTTTTCTCTGCTAAATTCTGCTTCATATTCGCGTCGCATGTTTCTGTAGCATAGTATTTGTGGTCTGGAAGAAAATTACGTCTTCAAAAATGCAACGAGGTGTGAACTACAAGCCAAAATAAACGCTAATCGGCGGCTGAGAAGTGCAGCAGACGACCCACTTCCGGGACGAGCCCCCAAACTTCCGGTGGCCGGGCGCGCGCCCGGCCGTGACAGCAGCAAAGCGCCATCCAGCAAACTTCAGTGGTCAGGACTTATCTCTTCTGATCATTTTGGATGCCCTCATTCGGCACTGTGCAGTTATCTTATCATACCTTAACTTCTGTCTTGTTTAGTTTGCATCATGTAATTCCGCATAGCGTTAAGCTGTGTACATTTGCATCGTAGATCTTTGAACCCATTTACCACTGGCAATAAAGCATATGTCACATAATGAAGCATAAAGGAGCCTCAATTATACTGTGTAATTTGACATAACTATATGTCCGCGAGCTTTGGTTGTACAGTGTACTCTCGATAATTCAAACTCTGATACATAATTCAAACTTTCTGTTGCTTCTAACTGAACATTCGCCTTTTTATGTCAGTAACAGCCGCACATAAAACTGAATGCCTGCCTACAAAATGACCAAACTTGCTAAACCATGCGGACCCGCAATCACATGTTGACTGAGGAAGAAAAAGGAAAGCCGAGACTTTCTGACGTTGGCCTATCAAGTGTCGAACATTTCTTAAAGTTACTTTTGCGCAGTACAGTGGAGTCGTGAGGAAAAGCATCATAAGAATGGGAAGGGGCTACAAGCTGTTGTGGGACACAACACATTTCGTCCCTCATTTACACTCGCGTTCATGTGATGCATAATAACGAGTACCAGTATGATTGCTTATGTCTAAAGACTTTACTGGCAATCATGCAGAGCTGTCTATGATGTTTTCTGCGGCACTGGGAAACAATAAACGTCGCAACACTAGTTGATATGTCCGGTTAATATAATAAAGCTTCTGATAATACAAACTTCTGATAATTTAAAACAAATGATGGGGTCCCTTCGAGTTTGAATTATCGAGAGTCTACTTTATAATATGTGAAATAAGCATTTGGTAGAAAGGTGTGATCGGGTGCTGCAGGTTGTCCGCGCTCTGTCGGAAGCGGTGGGACTGCCTCTGCCCTACAACAGCCTGAGCGAGGTCGCATGAACGAGGTTGCCCCACACCTTACGTGCTATGGGGAGCGCCAGGAACTGCTCGTTTCCGACGACGACGCTAGGGCCGGCAAGGTTGAGCTGTCTCTTCAGGAACCAATACGACCACAGCTACTGGCGCTGCGTGACTTCTACATGACAGACGTCATCAGCAGGGCGTCGCCCACGATGGCACAATGCGTCCAGGCTGTCGACCAACAGGCCACCAGGCCCTACTGAACTGCTAGTGTGTGTTTGTACATAGGAGGAGCCCTGGAATTAAATCTTGCCACTGATTCACCTGCATCCTTTCATTCGCACCACCAATCGACAGAGGTCATGTGACTGACCACAGCTTAATTGTAGAGCTGTGCGAATAGCAAAGTTTTGAGTGCGAAGTGAATTTGAATAATAAAATGTGAGTGCGAATCGAATTGAATATTTTTTCGAATAGTTGCCGAATATTTTTTTAATGCTTTGAAGCGAAATTACAGAAAAAAAGTTGCAGAGGATCCCTAAGCATATTTTTATGAGACAGCAACATGAAAGCGTTTATTTTGGCTAGGTTGGTGAAGCGCTGGGGCTCTTTCTCCATGCGCTGGGGGAGTAATGTTTCCTAGTTGTCTTATCAAGAATCAGGCACTGCAGAGGTTTAATTGTATTTATTTACATGATTTGGTGCAACCAATGTGGTGTCGACAACACTTTACGTGCGAAAGGAAAAGACGCTATGTCCCCCTCTTCCTTCAACTTCTGTGGAGGCCCAACTGATGTGGCGGACAAGGCCACGCTCCCTTCGAGTCCCGAGTTCCTAATCTGCCCCATAGACGTCAATGTATAAGAACATCTGAAATTTAATTCGGACGCGGAAACTCTTCGGCGTCCGATTTTTCGGACTTTCTGCCCATATTTCAGGTCCCAAACGGCATTAATTAAAGCCCCCACCTGTGCCGCGTCTATCGATAATCTCGTAGGTTCGAAACAGCGCTTTCGTAAGCCAATCTGTTTGCGGCAGAGTCCGAAAGGCAGCTTTGCCGCAAAGCCATAATGTAATGGGGTGAAGCACATCAAAAATCTGAAGGGGCCTCTGTCACGGCGCAGTGCGGCGATGTCTTTACGGATAAGCACCGGAAATGCACGGAGGCGTGATGGCGGCAGGCGACAAACGCGCCCAACTCTTATGATAAGCATCTTCAGCTAACTGCTCAGTTGTGCATGTGGCCTGGCGCTGTGGTATGCGTATAACTCGAACGCGCCGCGCCGCCGATCATACTGCTTCCATACTGCCTCATTGTGCGAGACCGGTAAGTGCGCCGCATAGACTCGTTGCCTTCACGAACGAAAGCAGCTCGCCATCGCTGTGCCCTTGTGCGTTCGGGAACTGAGCGGCCATGTCATAACTAGGCCTATCTGAACGAACCCTACCACAGCAAACGCGTGCGTACGGTACGGCAAGCGCCCAGGCAGTGACGGTGTCAGCTCGGTTGGCGATATGCTGCACATAACCAGGGGTCCCTGCACATAACCAGGGTCCTAGGGCTGTACCTTCAACGCAACCGAGCAAATCGCCATACCCTACAAACACTACAAACAACAGTGGATAATACGCTCCGCCTCATAGGGCGAATCTCCAACAAACACGGAGGGCTTCGAGAGAAGGAGCTGATTCAGCTCATCCAGGCTTTTGTCTTAAGCAAAATCACCTTTACGCTACCATATCTGTCGCTCTCTAGGAAGGAAGAGGAAACTGTAAACTGTTTGATCCGCAAGATATACAAAGTCGCTCTTGGTGTTCCAATTAGAGCGTCCACACAAAGAATTATGGCCACACGCACAATCAATACCCTTGAAGAATTAACTGAGGCTCATTTATCATCCCAATATCACAGACTTACCACCACTGAAGCTGGCCGTGACATCCTCAGACAGCTCCGCTACGCTCCGCCATTCAACGAGAACAAACGACATCAAATTCCTCCGAACATACACGATCAGTACAACATCCCACCACTACCGAGAAACATGCACCCCGAATTTCATATCGAACGCCGGAAACTTCGAGCCAAGAAGCTAGAACGCAGTTACGGCCAAGCAGAAGGAGTATACTATGTGGACGCCGCCGCCTACACCACTAAACACCGCTATGTCCTAGCGGTCGTGGACAACCAGGGCAACATTGTTCGTTCAGCGTCAATCAAGACCACCTCGGCAGGCGACGCGGAAGAAGCCGCCATCGCACTCGCATCGGGGCTACCTGATTGCGATGTCATAATTAGCGACTCTAAGACAGCTATCCGGAACTTCAGTAGTGGTTATATTACCAATACCGCACATTCCTTACTCGTCGCTCACCCACCACAAAACAACATCGCCCTAGTCTGGACTCCAGCACATCAAGGACTCCGAGGAAACGAAATGGCTCATGCAGCTGCTCGAGGATTCACAGACCGAGTGGCCGCAAATGTGCGCCAACCTCTAGGGCCCAATAACTCCTCACAAGACCCCCATAAAGACTCGCTGATCACATTTCACGAAATTTGCACACATTACAGACACCAACGCTTAACATATCCACCTCTTTCCCTGCCTAGCACGCGCCAGAGAAAAATATTGTGGCGGCAACTACAAACTCGCACATTTCTTACACCGCGAACTCTGCACTTATTTTTTCCTGCCACATACCAGTCACCCAAATGTCGCTTCTGCCCTGTCCAGATAGCAGATCTCTCGCATATCATGTGGCAGTGTCCCATGAAATCTCCCGCCCGCACTCTCAAACCATTAATTAGTAGTGAGGAGCTGTGGGAGACTGCCCTGCGCAGCTCCGATCCCACTCTCCAGGACAGAGTCCTGAGGTGGGCTAAGGAGATAGCGGAGGCCTACCACGACTGGTAGTCTGACGTTATGCCACACGAAGTGGTGACGGACGCTTACTGGGACTGGATCACAGACCTCCCTCTCTCCCCTCCGGCTCCTCCCCTTTCTTAAAAAGGGAAATAAAGTTTCTTCACTTACTCACCGGAGAAAGCCGGACGAGTCGCCCGCTCTTCAGCCACAGTCTTTGCGTTCCGCGTCATCGTTTCCAAACGCTCCATGCGTGAGAGCCGTAATCTATTCCGCGCTTTGCTGGTATCAGTGGCGCTCATTACGTGACGCTAATTTGCAAATGGCGGTTGGCACGCAGTTGCGGGGTTCGCGGCAGGTACCGAATGTATTCACGAGAGCCTAAGCGCGCACCAACATGCCTAAGTGTACTGGGAGGCATTGAAGCTATTTTGGACGTGGCTGTGGCGATTTGGCCGCTTGAGCGGAATAAAAAAGTATGAATTCATTTTTTCGGACAGCCCGATTTTTCGGACTATTTCGGGGTTCCTAGAGAGTTCGAAAAATCGGACGTTGACTGCATTTATCTTCCGGAAGTTCGAATAGTTCGAATAGTCAAATTCCGGTGTGAATCGAATCGAATAGTAGGGCGGCAACAGGGGCTAGTCGGTAGGTATTCATACTTGTAGTGCGCTTCCGGTGGACACGGACCACCTTGTTTTTCCTTGTTTCTTGGTCCGTGTCCGCCGGAAGCGCACTACAAGTATGAATCGAATAGCAAACACTATTCGAAAAATATTCGAAAGTTCGAATATTCGCGCAACCCTACTAAATTGGCATTCACACTGGTAAATGCAACCTAGCTGCCCGTCGCCTCATCGAAATGTCTTGACACTACCTTACAGTTCTTCAATAATACACTCATACCTCATTATAAGGAAGTCCCGTCTGACATGAAAATAGCTTCATTATATCCATACAATCGTTATAAATGTATTGGTAACACTGTATCTATTACAGGACTACACAGGTGAAAACTGGAAACAACTGTTCCCAACTGGGACCAGTTCAACTGGTTTATGGTCAAATTCCCAGTTGGGACCAGTTGCCAACTGGTCCCAGTTGGGACCCACTGGGACCGAATTCCCAACTGGGACCCACTGGCAACGGGTCCCAACTGGGAATTTGACCATAAACCACTTGAACTGGTCCCACTTGGGACCCACTGACAACTGGTCCCCACTGGGAATCCTGCCATCTGGTCCCAGTTGTTTCCAGTTGCAATTGGGACCAGTTGGCAGTGGGTCCCAGCGGGGGCCAGTGGCTCTTATTGAGATCTCAATAAGAGCCAGTTGCCTGTTGCAAATGGTGTCCCATTATGAACTACTGGCTAGTGGTCTGAAGCTGGTCCCAGTAAAAATCCAACCCGATGGGGCTATTTATTGCCTGGGGCTCCAGTGCAAGATAAAAAAAAACAACCTTGGATACTCATAAAATGTTTATTTTACAAACATTACACAGCACTCAAATTTTTAGTGTTTTGCGGCAATCCTGAATTTTTTCCGTGAGATTCACGTACCCGTGACCAATGGGAGAGCGTTGCTGCAAAATAAGAGATAACATATGTTACATGCATGTCTCAATAGCCATATCAATTTAATAGATATACACAACAGACCAACCTTCTAAAAGTTCACACTACGAACACTATTGCAGAGATCATGCCGGATGTAATCCGATTTTTTTGAAGTCGCTTACCACAGCGGCAAAAACATAAGAACTATGGGCAGGCAGTACGGCGAAAGCATCTTTGTTTCTATTCGAATGCATGTACCTACAGATGCAACAGGTTCGGGAATATCCATTTGCAGTGCAAAATATGGGCCCCTTTGCGCTTTCCTTGTAAGTCGCGGATGGAGCTACAAGATTGCACGAGTATACTTGATAGTTATTTAGCATGCCGTTCAAGATACAAGTATTGCACGGCACTCGTTTTCTGTGATGCTGCAAAGCAAATGGCAGACAATTTGCAAGCACTCCGCACAAGCCTTCGCTTGTATACGTCTCTTTTTGTATTCGTCCATGTCCCGTTTTGCGCCACCATTTTATATTTTAACTATGCACCAACTAGCCCAACAACAAATTTTATTGGCCATAAACAAACGTATTACAGAGCAGTGCCGAAAGCACTTGTTTACAATGCGGCGTTCCATCGTCTCAACACTCAAAACACTTTGCATTGCATTGTATCTACATGTTCTCTAGGATATTGAACAACTAGCACTCGAAGCATAAGTGATATATAGTTACCTTCAAACGGCTGCATCGCCGACAAGGCGCAGGCAGCATAGCATATGTGAAGTATCATTGTTTATTATGCGCTTGTTGATGTCATCTTTGCGCACAATATGCGGTGTCCACGTATACGTTAACAACGTCAGTTACTGCAAGGGTTAAAGCGTGATCATGGGCGCTAGTTGTCGGGTCGGAGATGGGCCACTAGGCGTGAACGTGGGTGCGTCCACCTCAAGCGGTGCTATATCTGGCTAAGCACAATAGACATTATACAAGCTCTCTTATATCAAAGCACTATAAACAATCAACTGCTTCTGTGACGACACGTTTCACTTTCGTGTTATATCGATTCCTATACGGGAGGGATCAGCCATCTCTTTTAAAAAAATATTTTCGTCTGTTTGTGAAGTGACGGTCGTCCAGAACGAGGTCTGTCATGAATAAAAATTTGCCCCTTTTAACACAAAAGCATTTTATACCGGGGTCCGCCAAGATTTTGCTGTTGTATTTTCCGTTACGGAAATAAGCCAGTGAAATAGAAATGACAAAGAGAAAATGACCAGAGAAAGTTTCGTTAATTTAGATGACCAGGGAGTCGAACCCACGAACTCTCGGTCCGCGAAGATCGGTCCCAGGCGCCCTACCCATTGCGCTACCGACGCTCATGAATGAGGCTTCACAAACGCGCCTTATATCTCTCACACCTTCTCCCTCTCGCAAGGTTGCAGGGGGGGGGGTGATGTTGCCGTCTAGGATTGGCGAAATAGGCCTCCCAAGCTCGGCCAGGGGGCGCTGCGTCGCACGCGGTTCGCCGCCTTTCTTGCAAAAACCGGTCGCTTCTCTCCCCGCGCCTGGCTTTTGACTGCGCTGCCTCAGCACGTTCCCGCACCCTGCACGCGCTGTTTTCTGCTCACCGTGCACGTGCAGCTTCACGTGTCGCTTGCTCTGAAGGTTTAGAAAGATACCAGAGATGGAAAAAACGTTTTCACGGTGGGAATCTCGCCAGAGGAGGACGGTTGATCGACCATCTTTTCGGGACCGAGCAGGTCGTCAAAAACGATGCTGTTTGTGCGAGCGCTACGCGCGTGTCGATGCTGAACGGGCACACTGCTTTGACATGAATAGGGAGGTGACTGCGCGAGTTCTGTGATTATGTTACCGGTAAAACACACATTAGTTTCGGCAGTCGTTTCTACTCGGAGATGTCATCAAACATCCACCACGCTTTCGCGTTTTCGATTGCTTGGATGCCAAGTTTGTCGCGCGGCTTTAAATTTATTATGAGGTCAGTGTGAAGAGTGTAAATTTACATCTGCCCTGTTGAGTCACTGGCTGCATCGCAATGCGCAGTGTTCAGTTTCGTGGGAGTTTCACTTTT
This sequence comes from Rhipicephalus sanguineus, assembly GCF_013339695.2. Classification (NCBI taxonomy): domain Eukaryota; kingdom Metazoa; phylum Arthropoda; class Arachnida; order Ixodida; family Ixodidae; genus Rhipicephalus; species Rhipicephalus sanguineus. The sequence continues at coordinate 109,986,510 of NC_051185.1, read as the reverse complement.
TCCGACGTTTGCATCGAATGATAACAACGTCGTATCGCAAGTTAATGTCACCTTGGTTTTATTTAGAGCTCCCTTTGACAGCATAATGAAGCGTGCAAAAAAAGAAATCATGCCCACTTCGACCATGCATGTTTCTTGCGGAGGCGTGTTTCATTTGGAATAATATCGACGCCTGATCACGCATCGTGTTCGCTTATTTGAATGCCGCTTTGGTTGTTTCGACAGTTCGCTTGGTCAGCATCATACCATACAGGGGCGTAGCCAAGGAGAGGGGGGGTTTGATATGTACACGCACACATACAAACGCACGCACGAACATACATAAAGTATGGTTGGACACCCCCCCCCCCCCCCGAAAAAAAATTTCTGGCTACGCCCCTGATACTATACAATATACCCACTGGGATCGCGCATGTTGATGATTATGCCGAGATTTGTGCCCGATGATAAGCGCATCTGAATTCGCGAAGCCATCGAAAATTTAATTGCCGCCTTGCTTCTTTTTTCAGCTCGTTTCCAAAGCGGCAACTGTATATTGCCCACGGCTCACGCGCATGCAAGGCTTTATATTAGTGCCGAACGCATTACATTATTACGAGGCACGCCGTGGTGGGGGACTTCGGTTTAATTTCGGCCACCTGGGATTCTTTAACGTGTACGTAAATCTAAGTACGCCGGTGTTACTGCATTTCGCTCCCATCGAAATGCAGCTGCCGTATGCGTGAATCGAACCCATGACCACGATCTTAGCAGCGCAACACTTCAGCCTGCTAAGCAATCACGGCGTGTCGCATGCAAGGCCAATATAAACGCTCAGTGCAAACATGCAGCTTATTTCTGTTTACAGGGAGCCGCCACGGGAAATGTACCGCAGTCAGCTGAATTAAACACTTAGTACTCACGGTACGTTATTTAAACTGTGGTGTAATAAGCCCACATGCTCCGCTGCTGTCACATCACAAATGGTTGACTCGGAAAGCCAGCGCGCAATCTCGAAACGTACAGCGGCTGTCTATTTGTTGTAGCTTCGGTTCACAAATCCACTTCCCTTTCAAATGAGCACGATCATCGCGTTTCTCCCCGTTAATAGTTCGTGATACTGTGTACGACAAAAATTGCTCCAAGGTGACAAGACCGCGAAAGCATCGCTTGCCATAATCCACTCTTGACGCCTCTGCTCCTCGCACTGCTTGCACTGGAAACGGTAGAACATGACAGGAAGTTTTCGGCTCTTCGTCATTTTTAAACTTTTGTGACAGTTCACAATGCAGCGGGACTGCATGCCTGCTTTCGAGTACGACGAAGGAACGGCACCCATAGCGTGAAAAATGCGAGATAAAAGCCCCGGGGAGCACGTTCTCCGCGCGAGCAATGGGAAAACCAAGCAAGAGCGACCCGTCCGAGCTACCGGAGGTTTCCTCTCTCTCCGCTGGGGCGGTGGACGGCGCTGCGCAAACTTGAGCGTTGGAGGCCTATACTGCATCAGGACTCTAACGAGCACTGACAGTGAGCGCTGCGGCAGTTTCAGCTTTCCGTTCAGCGAGGGACACGCCAGCAGGAAACGGAACGCCTTCTCACGTTCACGGCTCAAGCTATGAACTCTGCCTTTGGCGTTACTGAAGTGCTGCGTGGTATATGCATGAGCGTATGCGTATACGTTACTGTTAATTACTTCAGCTACCACAAGAGCAAATCATTGTCTTTGGCGTTAGTTGTCGGGATGGAGATGTGCCACTAGGCGTCGACGTGGGTGCATCCACGTCAAACGGTGCTATAGCTGCCAAGCACCAATAGACATTTTGCAAGCTCTCATACATCAATGTACAATAAACAATCATCTATACCCCGGTGAAGACACAGTTCACTTTCGTGTTATACCGATTCCTATGACGAATAACGATGTTTTTCTTAAAGAGAAAACCGCTCATACCAAGCTTGTGCTCTTCCCATCGAAACGTCGTTGTAAACAGGGTTTAATATCACAATAGTAGCCGATTTGCCAGTTTGCCGGAACAAGAAACAAAATTTCACAGCTGCCCGTACTTCACTTCAATTGGCCATCACAAAAAAAAAAGAGAAAAGAAACGCCGAGCGCGCGAAACTGATTTGACGAAAAAAATCACTGTGCTCATAGAAAAGCTTCGTGGGAGTTCTACTTGAAAGGAGTTGTGTGACGCTCGCGTAGCGGGATAGCGGGAATAGCGCCGCTCCGTCCATCGCGGCGCTATTCCGGCTACTTTTGGACACCCCCTCGTATTTATTAAGGCGAAAGCCTTAGTTGCCTCAACAAACGCGAAAATTGACCGTCGGCGTCCAGCGGTGTCGGCGTCAACGTGAATTATTCGAAAAATAATCATCACGTGACGACGTCACATACCGTGACGCCACGTGATAACGTCGATCATCACCTGACACGATCGCTTGGCCTAATGTGGACCGATCACCGAGGCAGTGTGAAACCAGGTGAGGTGCAGAAAGCTTGCAAGGCCTCCGATCCTGAAGGCAGTGCAAAAGCCACGTTAGGTGCAGACAGCACATCCCATAGGGGATTATGGCGGCGCACAGGGGGCGTTCTGTGAAAGGGCCTATACATCGAATGCGAAGAAAATAGAAGATGGCCTTCGCCTTCGAGTCGTTTTAAGCGAATGCATAAGGGACCTTGTGAATTTATTACGATCAATGTAAGTCATAATTTCTCATTAATAGTATTGTTTTAATATTATAGTGTAGTTTTAAAGTATTAGGTATAATTTTAAAAACTGATGAGGAGCCAGAAATTAATTCCTCCGGCCGCCTGACTTCTGACACATTCTAGTAATGGGTGTCTACCATGGTACGCGATCTCTGTACGCCTCGGCAGAAGAAGAAAACCGCCGGCAGAATTAGCGTAGGAAGACTGGAATCATCGCTCACGGCAGCCAGCGTGTCCAGGCTCGTTCTAACGTTGGTGAAGTCGCTTACGGGGGCTTTATAGGTTCTGTAACCGGCGGTTATTTTAATATTTCTTGGGTGGTTATTGCCTGCTTTGAGTTTTTCGCGCATTTCATTGTAGCTTCAAGTTTTTCTTGATGTCGGTGTCATCCCCAGGCCAGAGGGCTTCCCTCTGGTCTGCATCTATTCCCTCTCAGGATGTACCCTTGGAGCTCTTTCTGCGTAGCGGAATCAACAGCGTTCCCGTTGCTTTGGTGCCGACGAATGGTGGAGCTATTCGGATGAAGAACCCCAAGGCCATCCAGACCGAGCTTCGCACGGTGACCCCTCACTTTCTCCAGATTACTGAGGTCCGGCAGTTTGGTCGCGGCGGTATTCTTTGCTGCTCACCAGACCAGGCCTGTATCCAAGATCTTCTAAAGTGTACCTCTTTTGCCAATCATCCGGTGAGCTGCTTCATTCCTCCCCACCTTGCTTGTTGCAAAGGTCTAGTCCGTGGAGTTGATGCTAGTCTAACGCCGGCGGAAATCTTGGATATTTTTGCAGATGCAGGGGTAGTGTCAGTTAACCGTTGTAACAGGCAATCCAATAATGTGCGGATTCCCACCGAGACAGTTATCGCTACATTTGCAGGAACATCGCGTGCATCAGAGATAAAGGCATGGCCCCTAATCTACAGGGTTGAACCCCTTGCTCCACGACCTCTGCAATGTAGCAAATGCTGGCGATATGGTCACAGCTCTAACGGGTGTCGCTCTAATGTCAGATGCCGTATATGTGGGTCTGAACATAGTGTTGACGACTGCAAATCTGATATCCAGACATGCTGCCTATGCCAAACTAATCGCCCGGCCGACCACCCCGATTGTCCTGCTAGGGCTAAAGAAATGCAGGTTCTCGAAGTCATTGATAGAAGGCGATGTTCGCGCAGAGAAGCTCTAGCTGAAGTTCAGAGCAGGACCCAAGGATATGCAGGAGTTACAGCCCGTCAGCCTCTTGCTATGGATACATCAGTGGTACAGTCCATTACTTCAATCGTAGAAAAAGCAGTGGAAAAGTCCCTAGAAAAACTCCTATTGAATTTATCAGAAACTCTGGCTCAAGTAATATCCATGCAGTTGAATGGGTTTTCGGAACAGTTAGCCAAAAGTATGCAGAATCCTTTCAGTGTAATTCATTCTTCCTCTGCGTTTCAATCAGATGCTGCCAGACATAAGGATAAACGACCTTCTAATACCCAAAGCACTGACCAAGAATGTCTGTCTGAGTCTAGCTCACAAGAGATTCAGGATATGGATATGGATGCTAGACTTCCTAAACGCAATAGGTCACCCTCAAACAAGAATCAGATTTCTAATTCTAAATCAAAAAAGTGTGTGAAGGAACCCTTGAACAAGAATGATTTTTTAAAAGATAGTATTTTGGATCAAGCAGTTGCGGCTGCTTGCCTATCATCAAAATAGGTCTTCTTAAGGTTCTGCAGTGGAACTGCCGGTCTATACTGTCTGCTACCACAGATTTACTATACCTTATTTCCCAACAGTCCCCTCACGTAATTTTGCTACAAGAAACTTGGCTGTCATCGGATCATAATTCTCATTTACAGAATTATAAATGTTTTCGTTTGGACAGGAACTCTAGAGGTGGAGGATTAGCGTGTTTTATATCGGCAAAATTTTGTCATAAAGCGAAAGTTGCTTATCAGTCAATATCGGGCGAACACGAAGTTTTGGTATTGGAATTAGCTATACCAGGCTGTGCTCCACTTTCTATTGTTAACAGCTACTTTCCGATTGGCATACAAGATGAAGGTATTCTTGACATCACTCAGAGCTTTTGTAGACCAAACACATTTTTCGCAGGAGACTTTAACTCGCATCACGTCTCTTAGGGTTACCGCACAGACTCTCCCGGTAAATTATTGTGGAACTGGATAAGTAAAAACAATTATACTTGTGTAAATTCTAAAGTAGCTACACTTATTCGATGTAATACGAGATCTGTTTTAGACTTATCATTCGCCAGCTCAAGCCTTTTTATCTCTTCTTGGGCTGTGGTTGATGCTGCAACAAACAGCGATCACCGTCCCGTAGTTATTGACATTAATATCCCCTTGGTCCCAACGGAATGTCAATCGCACACTTTTGTAAATTACTCACAATTTAAAAAAAGCTTACAGTCAACGCTATCCTCTCTGACTAACACTGAAATGAAATTACAGCCATGAGTTTGTGTTCTGTTTTAAAAAGCACTATGAAAAAATCACAGTTTACGAAACCTTCCACAAATGGAAAGTCTGTAAGTGCATGGTGGAATTCTGATTGTGATCGAGAGTACAGGCGCAGAAAGGCTGCATGGAAAAAACTTTTAATTAACCAGAATCCTACTAATTGGAGTAATTATAAATATGCCAAAGCTAAATTTAAGAGAATTGTTTCCGAAGCTAAAGCTAAACATGACGAAAATCGTTATACTTTTCTATCTAAAAGCAAGAATAAACAAGCTCTTTTTAGATTTCTTAGATCTCGTAAGGCTATTCCTTCTCCTAATAACGTAGAATCAGTTGTTCCAACCCCAAAAGAATTGGCTGATTTATTAGATGATATTGCATTGGGACTAAAACAGCGATTTGCCTCTCAATTACAAACAAAATTCCAAAAACCTTTAGATGTGAATGATTTCATTGACGTAACCATAGAAGAACTGGCGCATGCTGTTCAGTTACTCCCGAATTCAACCCCCGGTCCTGACGGTATTACGTCAGGCATGTTAAAAATATTATTTGATGTGTCTCCTCAGAACCTTCTTAATCTTGTAAATCACTCACTTGGAAATGGTTGGATCCCTCCAGAATGGAGACTTGCAAAAATAATTCCCTTGCTTAAGAAACAAGGAGCAGGTATGCATATTGATAATATAAGACCTATAGCATTAACTTCGCATGTCGTTAAATTAATTGAAAGAGTATTATACATTAGAATCATTAAATTTATTGCAGATAACTCGTTATTGAGCCCATGTCAGATAGGATTTAGACCTGGATACTCCATATGGCATGCACATGTAGATTTAGAGGGACGTATTAAGCTTGCTCGCCACAAGCGGCAATTGGCAGCATTAGTCACTCTAGATTTGGCTAAGGCGTACGACAGTGTCGAACATGTCATCTTGCTCAATTCCTTAAAAAACTTGAATTTTCCGGGATATATTATCAATTGGTTGTATGAGTTCCTAAACGGTAGGAAATTTTATTGTTCCCAACGTGGCTTATCATCCTCAAAATATGATCAATCTAGAGGGGTCCCTCAAGGTTCAGTTCTTTCCCCTGTTTTATTCAATATTCTATTAAGCTCAATTCCTTTGAACAATAACGTTACAGTTTATGTATACGCAGACGACATTGCATTCTTTGCTTCGGCAGGTGATATTCATTCACTGTATGCAGTATTACAATCATACTTGGGAAGTTTAGAATTCTGGTTTGAACAAATTCGAATGACTCTAAACGTTAGCAAAAGTTCCTTGATTGTTTTTCCATTGAATGCTCCAGTTAGAATTTCCCTTCAGTATCGCCAAGAAGTAATTCCCCAAAATGACTGTGTCAAATATGATGAAAACTCAGCTGGCGCAAACACATTGAGCACGTCAAATGTAAGGCAACCCGCGCTGTTGGGATGTTACGCAAGCTTGGTCACCACCCTTCTGGGCTACGCAGAGACAAGCTACTTATGATTTATCGGATGTATGTTCGACCAATTTTAGAGTTTGGTTGCATACTATACTCAGGGGGGCCTGCATACAAGTTTCATCCCCTGGTTCTCATAGAGCGAGAGGCCCTTCGAAGTTGTCTAGGGGTACCAAAATTTACAGCAAACAGTATTCTATACCTAGAAGCCCGAATCCCCACTCTAGTTTGCAGATTCCGCATTCTCACCGTCAAAACATATTTAAAAATTTTTGCGTCCTCACAAAGTCGAGTACAGTTTATATTCGTAGCTGAATCGTCAACGTTTTTTAATGAGCCTTGGTCTCGAATATATAAACCACAAGTTTTGTTCGTACAGGACCAACTAGAATCATTAAATGTTAACATACGCGACATCGTAGCAAACGATAAATCATCGAACATAGCAAAAATTGAACTTGATGATATCTTCCCATCTAATGCCAAACTTTTACCTTCTAGATATTTAATAGGATTGTTAGAGGATCATTTACTTCGATTGGGCATAAATAACATAATTGCCACTGATGCATCCATGTGCGAAGAGAAAGCGGGAGTGGGCATATTTTCAGAGGCTTTATCATGGTCGTACTCCTTGCGCCTCCCAGATTATACTCCCATATTCGAAGCTGAGCTCCTCGCAATTATATTAGCCCTTCGAAAACTACCAGTAAATGAGTCATCAGTTGTTATAGTTACTGATTCGCTGACAGTATGTACATCTTTATCTTCTACTGCTTCTGAGTCTCCCGTTCTAAATGCATTCACTTCCTTAATCCCAAAAAATTTGAGCACCGTGCGATTGGTATGGGTCCCAGGTCATTGTGGCATACTAATAAACGAGATGGCAGACACTCTCGCGCGGTGGTCTCTGGGTGGTCCTATTTTGTCCATTGTACCTGATACAGCTTTTATTACTGATTCGAGATTTCGGAAGTATTCTCTAACTCAAGATGCCAAAAGTATGAAATAACCAGTTCCCGAATATGGTCATCTTTCATTCGGCTGGAATAATAAATGGTGTCCCACTCGAAGACTGGAAGTGGCTATTACAAAATTGCGATGCCGGATACCCCCACTTAATTTTTATTTATACAGGTCTGGTCTGGTGCCATCTCCTATGTGCTATTTTTGTCAGGAATCTGAAAACATTGATCATTTCTTGCTTACCTGCCGTCGATTCATTAGGCATAGAAAAAAGCATTTCGAAATTTTATTCAGAAACTTAAGAATTAATCTGAATTCTCAAAATATTCTTTTCCTTGGGGCGTCTTCTCTTGGCTTCAGCAACGGGAACGTCTGCTCAGCCCTATGCGAATTTCTCGGTGAGACACGAAGAATTCCCTGTTAACTCATTCCTTAACAAAATTTGACACTCCAGAATTCCTTTCATTCATTCGGTAATTGTTTCTCATATTGTGGTATTATTATCCTCCTTATTCCATATCGACTAGTCATACTTAAAATTTCGTTTATTCCTGCGGCAATTGATTTATTCCTCATTCTTTAAAAAATATTATTCAATTAACCGCCGGTTTCATGGCCGATCCCCCGTAGTGGGTAAGAGCCAACAAACGGGCACAAGCAAGCAAGCAAGCAAGCAAGATTCCTACGAAGCCTTCCTCAGTTTTACCCTTCCGAACGCTGACCGAAAGATATGGGTGAGCGACTCTTTAGCGGCAATATTTAGTGCCCTCTACTGCAGCCCCCCAGAATGACCGATTCGTAAAGAGAGCTCGCAAAAACGCTTTTATCGGCATCATGTTGTAATAATGAACGTCGTTATAGGCTGATTAACCAAGAAAGCTAGACTAGTTGGTTCTAGTGCATTTTTTCTGACATAACGTTACCAGCGCGAAAAACTTAAAGGAAAGAAAGAAAAGGAAAGAAAAATCCGGCAGATTACACAAATTGTAGGAATCGATGTAACGCGAAGCAGTCAGCGAGGAGCTGCATACACCGCATTGTTTGGCTTTCAGGCAAATCAAGGCATTGATATCATCATATGTCGTTCAGTATCGCAGGTTTGTCATGCATGCATGCATGCATGTATGCATGTGGGTTCTGATATACACCATGCTAATAAAACGCACATTCTGGTGGATTCATAGATGCATATGGCACGTCGCCTATGTTCGTCATACGCTCTTGTCATGCTATAGGGAACCCAAGCTCAAGTTTGCGGCGCGACGACAGCGCCGCGCCAGCCGCGCTGCGGCTCTGTCGGAAAGCTCTGAACCTTCGCGCGGCCGACTCAGCCCCTTTCACGGTAGCGGTAGCGCACGTGCGCACGCTATGGTGGCTCGCACGCGTTCTTCTCTCGGTGCGGGTAACTGGGAGGCCGTCAGCTGGGTACGTTGAACCGAGAGGCTTGCTGTGCGAAGCTGCGCATTTCCACGATGGCAGAAGCGACCCCGCGGAAGCGCAAGCGTGGTCCGAAGTATTGCGGTTTAGTGGCCAGCCGCAACAGTGCAGACAAGGCACACGATTCACGTGTTAAACTGTAGCGGTTCCCGGGCGTGTCGCACGATAAATAAAGGCGGCAAGCGTGGATAGCTGACAGCGCTGTCTCGCCTTCTATTTTGGCTGTCTGAGTTCATCGCTTTCGTTCGTTCCGACTACCTGAATAGGTAAGTAACGGGGCGCATGCACGCAGCGACTACAATAATGATTACTCGCCGTCTTCTCGCATTGTTAAAGTCCAGTTACGGTTCTAGGTGAAGCAACTTGGTGTTTTGATTCCCCGCGCTCGTGAGACCTACCCGTCGTTGTTGAACGTTCACATTCGCGTTATACCGTTAGCGTTGCGCGGTTGGTTGAATTCAACTGAACTCCGCACATTGTCAGAAGTTCGGCGCCTGCATTTCACGCGTCGGGAAGGCTGCTTTATCACGCCGGAACGGACGTCTGTGCATTTTCAGCAAGCTTTGACATCGTTCTGCAGGTTTGCTTTGTTTTTGTCACTTTATTGGGGTGATATATATTTAAGCCGCTAAATATAACTCGCACTTAATACATGCTTTGCAATTGCAACCTTGAAGTAACCACCTTCTGACTTTGTGCGATTTTCTAGCCGCGTTCACGCAACAGGTTTTATACGCCTGTCAAGTCGGTATCATAAAAAGAGACTGCAAGCATGACGCGAGAGCCGAAAAAACGAGGCGAGCAGTTCATCTTGCTTCACAGTGTTCAATGAAGCTCAGCTAGCTGCCTCGCGTCTTAATCGGCGGGTGATTCTCCAGCGGCACGGAGGACTTGACTCTAACCTTCTCAGGAAGCAGTGCCATGGCCGTATAATCTTTTTTTTTCGCACGCCGCAAACGTTTGTTCACGAAAGTACACGGCTGCTACTGTAAGCATGCCATATCAAAACAACAATCATATGATTCGTAGTCCACGCCGCAGAACATCGATAGCGTGCACGGCTTCATTTCGGAGTGCATGTGGACCATTATTCATCTTTAACATGACAGAATGAGACTTACCTCGAGGTATACGTCCTACACGGTGTAATCGCAACTTGGGAAATGCATTTCGCTTTGAGTCGGGCGTGGTTGTCGTCGATCGCCTGCTCTTCACCGTTAACGTGATTGACGAGCCTTTCTCATTTTATCAAGTTCGCTTTTCGGAAGTGCCAGTCAAGCTTGAAAATCCTTTTGAAGCCGCACTGCAAGCGGTACATTGCGAGGCGCCGAAAGTGCACCGCGAGAGCTCTGCACGTGCACAGAAGCGAGCAGCAACGTGGTGGAGAGAAGGGAAAACGCGCGCTGCGAACACCCCAGTGTCTGTTTTTCTGCCAGAGATGGCGCTGCCTGTCAAGAGCAGCAGCGCCGCTAAGCGTTGCTTGGGAAGCATATACCAATTTCGGTACATATAAAGTTACCGAAACGGCCGTTAGAGCACCAAGACCGTGCCATGTAAATCATGACGTACATGACATGCATGTCATGATTTTCGTGTTAGGACCTCTCATACGTGCGTGTCATGAACGACAGGTACCCCTTTGCACGACCCTGCCAATGCCCATGGGTTCGGGCCATATTGGCAGTGAGTTTTTTCATCCACTGTAATTCCTTTCTATTCACAGAATAACTACTACGCTACAGTTAGAAACTACATATAATTTCCCCTATGCGTTTTTTTTTGCTTTACTGTTAGTTCGGTTCATTATGTTGTGCCTAATAATGAGAACGAGCCCTTGATTATTCCCCTTTGTTCGTTCTTTTACAGCGAGGGTCTCGTGCTGGCTGACTTGATGCATTCCACTAACGTGCGAGGGTTTATTGGTCAGCTAGTAAATAGTTCGCGTGCTACGTGGCACCAGCTGGCAAAGGAAAAGTCTGGTGCACTCGCCGCCATGGTTACAAGTGGCACTTGCTAGCACTCCACCTGCTACACGCGCTCAAATACCCAATAAAGTGGACGGGAGTATTACTGCTATCCGGTAGTGCACCGGACACGTTGTAAGGTGGTTGTTTGTTCGGCCCCCTGCCAACAGTGAGTTGTTTTTCGTCCTCTACATTTATGTCATAACTGCTGCGCTACATTTTAAAACATACAAGCAATTTCCCCTATGCCTTCGTCGCTTCATTGTTTGTCGACTTATTCGGTTGCGTCTAGCAAAGGAAACGAGCCTTTCACCCATTCGTCTTCTTTTGTGCCTGTTCTTAACGAGAGATAAGTTGAAAGGATCCTTGGAGGCTTGCAGTGATGAAAAAAGCATGGTTGATCCCACCGTCATAGGAATCGGTATAAGACGAAAGTAAAACGTGTCTTAGAGAAGCAGTTGAATGTTTACTGTTCATTCATATAAAAGAGCTTGCACAATGCCTATTGGTGTTTGGAAGCAATAGCACCGTTTAACGTGGATACACAGGCGTTGACGCTTGGTGGTACGTTATCCCGACGACTAACGTCGATGATAAAGGATTAAACAAGCCCTTGTGGTAGCTGTTGTAGTACTGATGAGAGCGTAATCATAAAAAAGCGGCGTGACAGTCAAAAGAGCGTCGCTGATTGGACGCATAACTTGAGCTAAGGTCGCCATCCCGCGGCACGTTACAGTTATTGAACACCGCGGACGGACTAGAGGGAAACGCAACGCGCGTCGTGTCTCCCCTGTAGCCTGGCCGCGACTTTTCGCGGGGGCGAGCGTAAGCGGGGAACGCGGTGTTACAGCCAGGTGAGGCAGGCACGCGTTGCAGATCTGTTTTGCTATAGATGGATTTATGATCGAGGCCGACGCTTGGGCTAAGGCCGTCACCTCCCGGTGTGTTAAAGGGGTACTGACACGAACATTTTCAGTTGTCGTTTTCTTGCGTCAAATGAAAGGTCAAGCCCTCAAGGGCCTAGAAAAGGTAGTGCTAAGCGCGAGTGCGCCCTGAAAAAGTAATTACAGTATGTTTTTAAAAGCTAGTTTCGGTTCCTACTGTACCCTGACGTCACAACACGGTATGAGCTTCTCGTCACGCGCTCGCACAATATATAGTGACGTTTCCACGCACAAGTGGCAATTTTGGAAATTTTGATGACGTACAAGCGGCCATCTTGGAAGTTTCGGTACCTAACGTCATCACAACACGCCAGACTGCTGCGTGAAGTCACCAGAATTTGTACTGTAGCCTGACGTCAAGCTAGTGTCGATGTCAGTAGGTGCGCCATGGAAAAAATGACTTTAATATCAAATTAAAATATCTTATCAGCATTTGCTGAGCTTCACACTTGCTCAGAGCCGTCTCTGCATACAGGAGATATGTATGGCAGAGTAAACTCGCCTTCGAAAAAAGGTGTCAGTACCCCTTTAAAGCGTTGACAAATTGCGCTTCTCCTATTGGAAACGCGTCGAATGGGGTGGACGCGTAGCAGCGACGCCTTGCAGGAGCTAATCGCGGAGGCCACGGTCATGATGCATTCCTTCACTTTACCGCTTCGAGAGGGCGTCACCACCCCGCCGAGCAAGATCACTGTTAGAGGAAAGCGTGAAATATAAAAGGCGAGTTTGTAAAGCCCCCAGAGTGCGTGACCGTGGAGCAGTAGATAGCGTACTCGGCATCGGTTGTCGCGGACCGAGAGGTCGTGGGTTCGACTCCCGTTGACGCAGCTTTTTTTCTTTGCCATCTGATCGTGCGCATTTTTGACGTCATTTCCGTGACGGAAATACGTCACTGAACTCTTGGTGGACCCCGGCATAAAACACTTTCGTGTTAAAATTGTTGAGCACTTAAAGTCGCTGGAGCCAACGTTTTGACAAGTGGACTTGTAGGCAAGTGGATTTGATGCCCTGTAGACAAGTCCGCTTGTCGAAACATTCGCTCCGGCGACACTCCCTGCTGAACTATTTTTACAGCGAAGTTGCATCTGACTATAATGTTCCGTGTGTTTTTCCTGTGCGTCAGCAAGAATGTATGTGCTGCAGAAATGCGGCAAGCTCCACCACTCACCACCGGTCCACTAAAAACGAAGAAGGGAACACGCAAGCGGCAAGCACCAATTAAAGGGGCCCTTCAACACTTTTCCGAGTAATAATGGAATGGCTCATTAAAGGAGTTTATTACCTCACGAATCGACTGCAGCAAGACTTTTTAGAATCCGTCTGGCACAAGCGGAGTTACAGGAATTTGACGCACGCTTTAAGCGCTTTCTCCTTTCGTGCCATCGAGCGCACTGAACGCTTCGCACGGGGAGGCGGGGGTGATGACAAGGGAGCAAGAAGCTACGTCCGTTCGTCAGCGCACGTCATCGCCGTGAGAAACAGCCGATTAACGTGCATTTCGTGCATTCGTGTTTATTCCCGCGCTGTTAAAATTTTCTTCACGATGACCTTGAGCACTTTCTTTTCTTTTTCGTCGAACGCGTCACTTACTTTCAGCGCGATCGCGAGCAAGCGCGTATAGGCACGTCGCGATATCCCGCGGCGGCCGCGGTAACTGTGCAGCTCACGATGCGTGAATCAACCAATGGCCGTGGACTTTGGGTTTATGGCGCGCTTTGTTGGGTTTATGACATCATTTGTCCAGAGAAGAGCGAGCGATTTCTAACTGACTTTTAGATGTAGTTGTAAATTCCAGGCCGCGTGCTGCGTTATAATGTTTAGCTAACATGTTCCAAGGAGCCTCGACTACCGATCGGCAGCGTTTTTTGACCATGCTGAAAAAGATTTGCACGGCCCTTTTAAGATCGTGCACGAAACGCGAAGCGCATGCGGCACGCCAGACAAGACGACGCATGTTGTGAAACAGAGGATGCGGCAGAAAGACGCAAGTACCATGCTGCTAAAATGACAAACTCTAAAGGAGAATGAGCTAAATTCAGGTAATGCAAAACGGACTTTCTGGACAGTAATTTAGGATTTAGTGGCAGAGTGTGGGATTGGCTATGGCTAGATATTCTCTATCACCCCTCTCTCGTGTGCTAAACAGCTTCGCTGGTAATCCGCCTTCGTAGAGTGGAATGACTCGCGATTTTAAGACGAAAGTGTTTTATACCGAGGTCCACAAAAGCATTCATGACGTACTTCCGTCACGGAAATACGTCACAAAATGCATATGATTGGATGGCAAAGAAAAAAAAAACTGAAGAATAAGTTCTTTAAACGGGAGTCGAACCCACAGCCTATCGGTTAGCGACGACAGAGACGAACGCTCCAACCATTGCACCCCAGTCTTCTGTTTCTTTTTATTACCGGTTAATCCATTGCACTACCACGGCCGCTGGATAAAAAGCGCACGGGTACGGCCTGCCGCGTGCTCCGAAACCGGTGTGACGGGCCTAGTTTCCCGGACCACCGCCGCGGCGCCACTGGGGGGGGGGGGGGGGCGGGGACGGGTTTCGGGGACACCCGCGGGATCACATGCGCGGCGCGCTTGCGGCAGTTATGCTTGAGCGCGTCCGTCTTCATGTGACGCCCGAAACCTTCTAAAATCCATCTAGCGTGTACACATTAGTTAATTACCGATATTTCTTGTACATTCTTGCAGCGCTTGGGAATTTTTGTTCTTGCCTTGCCAAAGATGCAACTTCGCGCACCAATCGCTTTTTGCGGAAGTAATCGCGTGGGCATATTTTTCTGGTATCCTAGAAGACCACAACTAACCAACCTGGGGGCGCTGCACCTTTCCTAATGCATCGAAATTCTTTATTTGGCTCTGAGTATGTTGCTTCAGATTTAATCGTTTCATTTCAAAAAAGTCATCTCAGAAACTGCAGCGGCCACTGTTTATTTGACACAAAATAAGATAAACTTCTTCCTTCCTCCAAACATGTTTATAGTACACATACGATACGGTATCGCATGCAACTGCCATGAAATAATGCTTATCATGTGTGCGACCATCTCATGGAAGGAGATTCGAGTCACTTTGAACTTTCAGCGACTACATCTTCAATACTGACAATTGGGCGAGCTGTTACGGATTAATTAATATGAAAACGGTCAGACGTAAAGAGTGATGAAAAGGCTGAAAAACACACGAAAACAAATGCTTGCATTCGTGCGCTTTTCAGTATTTCCGTCTCTTCCCGTTACGCCGTTTTCATGATCGTGTAACGAATTCAACAGTGGACGTACATAAAATCTGGACAAAATGTGAGAAGTTTTTTTATTTATTATGAATTCAGGGCTCATCCCTGCTGGCTGCAAATGGCGGCTTGTTGCAAACGTTCTTGAAATCCAGCGGCCATGACACCACCTTCCCGTTTTCTCTTATCTCTCGTTTTTTTTTTTTTTAGTTTTCACCTTTCAGCCCGCGGCACCTTTGTCATCGGTTCCGGTTGTTTACGAACGCTGTCGCGTTGCGGTGGCGTGCGTTGCCCCGCAATGCCATGTGGTACTGATGTTGGTCGCCGTGAAAAGCACGTGTATCCCTTTTATTCAGAGAGTTGGGTTGTCTGTGGTCATTAGCGGTACGGGGCACGGACTCAAACTTACCTCAGCAGAACATGCGGAGACAAAAAAAGTGCAGAAAAGCGGCTGGTGGGCGACGCCAATATTTCATTTCAAACAAATATACGTGGCAGCCAACACACACATTGCGAGCGGCTCACAGGGACAAAGTTAAGGAGGGTCGCTTTTGACAGCTATACTGGTGGTTTTGCGTGCTACTATAGTATACTTGTGTAAATATAAAAACTTGGTTGTCACTTGACCCGGCCGCCTCGAAAAAAACGGGGTAAGCGATAAAAGAAAAACAAAACATACAGAAGGTGACTTCTTTATCTTGGTTCTTCTAATAAACCTGCCAGTTGCGAGTAAGCGTTCGTGTGTGTCAACCTCTTGTCCGTCGTCCCGTCTTTTGCGCTGCTTTAAATATTATGGAACCTTACCAACTATCCCAGCTGTCGACCTTGCTACAATATGTAGCTTGATTCTTTGAGATATTAGTCACTCCAGTGATCGGCCTTATATATACATCAATTTGATGACATTGCCCTGCTAAGAACTGTCAAGAATATTTGCAAGCCACTTCTAATGAATATATAATTCCGCAGCCTTTTCAACAAAGTTACGAGGAGTGCGTCACTATATTTGTAGAATCCGCTAGTATCAAGCATCCGAAGCCGAATTACTTTTCGGCACAGTATCATGTATCAGACATCATGAAAAAGATTCAACGTATGTTTTACATGTACTTCCTGTGTATAAAGAACATGAACGTGTATTGTCAGATGTTTCAAATAAATACTTGTCAAGCATTTTCAGAAAGGTGCTGAAGAAATGTCACGGAAATCAACATGTTAAAATAACAAACGTGCATTCATTACACGCACATAAATATAACAACCACTTTTTCACACATTCAGCGCCATATAATGTTGCTACGCGCATTGTGGAATATCCTTTCAGACACAAAGCAAAAGGTTCGTCCTGGAAAAAAAAATGCCAGGAGCTCGGCACGTACACGGAAATTTAAGTGGCTATTTAACCAGATCACGCGAACGGACTCAACTGAATGCATGATATGTCATGACTGCGATAGATGAGATAGAAAAAAGCCGCTTAGAACAGGGGCGTAGCCAGAAATTTTTTACGGGGGGGGGGTTCAACCATACTTTATGTATGTTCGTGCGTGTGTATGTATGTATGCAAGCAAAACTGAAAAAATTCGGGGGGGTTTGAACCCCCCGTCCAATAACCGACGCTCTTCTGGCTGTCACTCCACTTTCTCTGATTACGCTCTCCCCGTGCGAATGGAACGGCCTGGAACACTAGCAACGGCGAGCTGCCAGAGTCAACCTCGGAGGCCACGAGTAGGGATGGTCGATTAAAATTTTTAATCGATTAATCGTTAATCGATTTATCCTTTAATCGATTAATTGCTTTCGGTGGAATCTTTTAATCGATTAATCGACATTTTTAATGGGTGCTTTAAAACCGATATCTCTTTGTTTGAGAGGCATCGTTCGTGTTCAATATGGGCCCAAATCTTTTCATTAGACGCGCTGACGATCCAAAATTCCCACTTTCGAAAGTGTCGACGACGGGCCCCTTGTGTGCAGTGTGCGAAAATTCACACTTTCGCACACTGGACACAAGGGGCCCGTCGTCGTTGATGTCGCGGATTCAAGCATCTGTGGCTATCATCCCTGGATTATTCGGCAGCAGGTCGCATTTTCTCGAAGCCTGTCTACTCGAGCTCGTCGAAACCGGAGGCGCGTTCGGGGACCACACTGGTTGGAAAGTCGCAGTTGAAACATGCAGTGTGGCGGAGGGTGAGGAAATCCCGAGAAAGGTAAAAGAGAGACGAGAAGAAATAAATATAAGACGCTCGCTCTAGTAAGCAAGTCATCTTTTCTCGGTTTGTCGGTTAGATATTGTGGAAGCCCTACATAATACTATAATTGCGGACTGACGCGATCTTTTTCTTGAGGTCACCTATGCAGAGATTACACAGAAATATACTGGCCTCAAACAGACCATCCGTACAGGCAACTGCGGGAAATTGAAGGAAAGAATATGACATTTAGGGGCTCGTTTTTCTTTGTTAGACACAATATTAATTAGAACTAAGAGACAATATTGCCAAGGAAAAGTATAGGGGGTGTTATTTGTAATAATTGGGATATAAATCTGAAGAAAGTAAAGTGGCCGGAAAGATAACTTGTCGCCGGAAGGGACCGAACTTCCGACCTTCTAATTACAATTAGGGGCTCGTTTTTTTTGTTAGACACAATATTAATTAGAACTAACAGACAATAATGCCAAGGAAAGTATAGGGGAGGTTAAGGGTGTATGACAAAGAAAAACGAGCCCTTGAAAGTCACCTTCGTTCCCTAATTCATAGCGAGGGTCTCGTTCTGGCAGACTTGGTGCCTTCAGGTAGTATGCGAGGGATTATTGGTGAGCTGCCAGCCCGTAAGAAAAGGTCACTTGCTACGTGACGCCAAAAGGCAGAAAAAGAGTGTTCCACACTCGCCGCCATGGCTGTGATCGGCGCTGACTAACACTCCTAGGTTTAAATGCACATGTGTACCCTATGAAGTGGACGGGGTATGACCGCCGCCGTAGCTCAGTGGTAGAGCATCGGACGCGTTATTCGAAGGTCGCAAGTTCGCATCGGACGCGTTATTCGAAGGTCGCAACTGCCGGCGGCAAGTTATCTTTTCGTCCACTTTACTTTCTTCACATTTATATCCCAATTATTACAAATAACATCCTCTATACTTTCCTTGGCATTATTGTCTGTTAGTTCTAATTAATATTGCGGGAAATAGAGTGACATGAGTTTCTGCCTTCCGGCTAGTAAAAACAGCAGCTGCGCCAGTATACTCCGCAGGTTTCACCTGACCTTTGCCGTAACACGGCGCCACTCACACCTTTTCAATTGCGCGTACATCCTGAACTGTGAGCGCTATCTAGTGTACCAGACGTTACAACATAAATTGCACGACTGTCCTTTCTTGTCACAGCAGAAGACGGGGGCCTCTAGCTGAAAGCTGTATTTCTCCCTAAATAAGCGACCATACAGTATTACTAAGTGCTACAAGGTCACTTCTTCAATAGTAATGCACTGGATGCTAGACGTTCGGTAAACCGACGCGTAAAGTTGCGGATTACATAGACGGTCTATAATGGCCTTTTCACAATTCGCGAGTGCGCATTCCTGCACTACGTTTTCTCTCAACTAATGGCAGCAACTCTCGTGCTTCAAGAGAAGACGAGGTCGTAGTTGCACGTGCTGGCGTTTCTCTATTATGCGTGTTCGTGTCAAGAGAGCCGAGTTTACACTTTCCGCGTCCCAGCGCAAGCAAACCACGCTTGAACACTCTGAAGAAGTGACTAGCTGCCAATAATTGGGCTAACTGCATCGTAGGAAAGTTAGCTCAACAATTATGAAAATGGTATATATACCCTATAAGACGGACAGTTGGGCTAGTTTGTATACAGCAAATAAAAGATGGTTACTAGCGTCGTTGTCCTCTTTACGCTAGCAAACGTATCTTATTATGTATATACGGATTACCTAATCATCTCCCCATCATCGTACTTCATCACTCTTTTTGCCCCGTTGCGTTTTCCCCGGTGCAGAGTAGCAGGCAGGGGCGTACTAGCTCAGGCCACCCTCTCTGCCTTATAATGCATTTTCTCTCTGTTTCATTGGTAAACAATATTTTATTTGCTAAAGAGTAAAACAGAACGGCACTAAGAACCAGTGAGTAAATAAGCAGCGCATATTACAATGCCGCACTTACACAAGAAACGAGTAAAATCTGAGGGTTGAATAAAACACAAAGAAAGTTGCGATTGACACTACAGGTGACGAAAACTACTTGTTTACCAAATGTAAGCAGACATGCGTTTATGCGGCAACACGATGAAACAGCGCGGCAAAAAACAAACACGAACAAAATAAGCTACAAGACGATGCGCTGGCACGTATGAAATTTACAGAAAAGAATGAACTTCTCTTTTGAAAGTTGGCGAATCCACATGCTGCTTACTTTCTCAACAGTCCCCTTTTGTTTTGTTTCATGGGGTTGCTGCTCCGAACCACATGCTTTTTTCTACTGAGCGAAGAAATGTCAGTTGCCCGAGATGCTCGGGCGACAACCGACACCTCCTTTGGGTCGCCACACATCCAGCATGCGAAAAAAGGCGCTAGGATGCTATCTGACGTTGCAGGAATTGGCAAATACTTCATTGCAACGTCAAACACATGATCTAGGCCAGTTCGCATGCTGTGCCAAGTCTCAAGTGGGTTCGGATTGGTGCGGCGATCGACTACAGGGTTACTATAGTATGTCTTGAACTGAGAAGGCATTTAGTTCATCGGATCGTACTCCAGTGCAACGCAATTGCGTAGAAATGCGCGATCGACGGCATCCCAAATAGAACCAGAAAAAGTAGTTATATTCGGCTTTGCAACTTCCTGCGTCTAAGGATAGCGTTCAGGGTCTGCGTCTCAGGATAGCGTGCCTCGCAGTCATGCGCTCCGGCCAAGGGGCGAGGTTGGGGGCGGGAGTGGGGGATGCCGTAATCGATTAATCGAATAGTTTTAATCGAGTAATTCGATTAATCGAAATGTAGAAATCGGTTATGATCAATCGATTAATTGTGGACCTTTAATCGATTAATCGATTAACCGTTCATCGATTTTACCATCCCTAGCCACGAGTAATGCATGATGACACAAACGAGCACCGTCTGCGAGCGTTTCGGTAGTCTCAGCGCGGCGGAGGCTTTCGCTGCGATATCGCCACGCCCGCTTCTTCTTTTATTTTGATGTATTCGGGTTTGACCAGCAAGGGCGGTTATCAACGCTCAACGCTGACCGCGCCGCAGTGTTCGAGAAGCTTCGCGAGTGTAGTAGATCGTTTTGTTAAGATTGCACGCAGGACGCGACCAGTCTAGATTATTCCAGTGCTTGCGCGTCAACCAGTGATAAGACTGGAAAGTTCGATGCGTGATGTATAAAAGACGGCGCATCCCAGCCATGGGCAGTTGATCGACGGTCGACGCTCTGTTCGCTGCTATCAGTGTATTGCTGTAGTTTGACTTTCGGTTTCCCGGCCACAAGTTCGGCCAAATAAAGAGTTTCATCTCGGACGTGCTGACTGCTGTCTTCGTTGACGTCACGACCACGTGACACTATTGTCGAAAGCCCTATGGTCGGTAAAATGCGGTGTCCACGGTGATTCGATTCGCTGACGACGCGGTTACGCGATTCGCCTTTCACGTCAGCGTGTGAGGAGGCCTCCTCGCCAGCGTAGGGCCGCTTCCAAATGGACTAACGGTTTTTCTCCGCCGCCTACAGCTTTGAACGCACTGGCACCGACTACCAGTGAGCGCACACCTTGCCGTTTCTTTCCTCAAATGACGACGCTTTGAAAGAGTCCATGTCGAGGTAGTGTTTTTTATGTGCATGTTGAAGCCATCATTGCGCGGGATTGACTATATGCTGTGTCCAGATGTATGTTAACTACTACAGCTGCCACAAAGGTCTAATCATATTCATAGACGTTAGTCGTCGGGATGGAGATGTGGCACCAGGCGTCAACGCGGGTGCGTCCACATCAAGTGGTGCTATAGCTGCCAAACACAAATAGACATTGTGCAAGGTCTGATATATGAATGTATAGTAAACATTCAACTGCTTCTGCGAGGACACGTTACACCTCCGTGTTACTCTGATTTCTATGAAGGAGGGATCAACCACGTTTTTTTTTCAACACTTCCTGTGCGTTCTCTTCTAAAACGCGAACGGGGTGTGATACCGGTATAAAAGTGGCAACTACTTACCACATATATGACCCCAAAAGTTTATGGGCGGTCCTTGTCGATGCAGCGTGCTATCGGGACTGTCGCCGTTTTGCTGTTGCGGTTGCTGACCATACGCACAAATGCATAACCAGTAGGAGTGTGCGAATATTCAAGTTTCGAACTCGAATGGAATAATATCTAATCGAATAATTCGATTCGACTTTCAAATAGCTAGTATTGGAGGTTTCGAATAATCCAACAGGACGAATATATAAAACGCGAGAAAGGCGAATGGTGCAACTTGGTTATAGATGGGGTGGCCAAAACTAACGCTAACGTCGTTACAGTAGGCCTTTCGTTAAATTTTTCACCGATATCCTGGTTCAAGAGCGAGCGCATGTTTATTTTAAAGGGGTCATGAAGTACCCCTTGGGCTTGTTGAAAAAACACATCCTGTGGAAAGCTGACACGGCTATGAACCGCTCTGCCAAATATTACAGTCGTGCGCGCCGCGTAAAGGCCACAAGTGGAGCGCGAAGTTGCCGTTTCCCCAGGCACCCTCTTTTCAAACAGAGGCCGGTTCTCACTCTCGTCGGTGGGCGGGGCGTCTGCACGTTGACGTCGCGGATCTGCCAGTTTACGTCGCAAGAGACATAGCATGCTTATTGGCCGATAGCCGACGTAAATCGAGAGCGGCGTTCGGATCAGATGCGCTTCTTTCCACGGGGTGCCGCCACTTGCCGGCGCCGCACTCCTCAGTACATGGTAGCCGCACTCGCGCACGCGAATCACAGCGGGAGAGCGATCGCGTTTCATGACTCGCGCTGACGTAACTTCTTTCCCCCGTGCCATCCCTCCCTATGTAGCTTCCAGTGCGCTCGTCGGCACGAGAAAAGAGAGAAAGCGCTGAGAGCGTGCGCCAAACTCCCGTAACTCCGCTCATTCTTGACGGATTCGAGAATTTTTTGCGGCAATCGATTCGGGAGGCAGTAAACTCCGATACTGGGGTCATTAGATCATTACCTGGAAAAGTGGTTCATGACCCCTTTAAAGGAGGTTACGTCATTCCTGCATGTCATAGCTCCAGCAAAAAAGGCCAGGGAACAGTCTGAGAGACTGTGGAACTGCTAGCGTCAAAAAATAAGGAGCACATTGAGCTTAGACCTTATTTTCAAGAGGTTCAAAAATACTTTAGTGAGCCCCTGATCTCGAGAAAGGATGATCCTTTGAAATACTGGAAAGATCATGGTGATGCACTTTATGCAGGTATCGCCAAAATTGCTATGCGGTACCTTCCCATCCCTGCTACTGAGGTGCCCAGTGAGCGCATGTTTTTCACAGCAGGAAGCACAGTAACATCACGCGGAGGTCAGCGCACAACGTGGCACGAGGTCTCACGTTCCGAGCCGCGTCTGTGGTTGACGCCACCCGCAAGGACTCCCATGTGGACGAATCAGAGTGGGGGGATACACTAACCAAATTCAGCGATATTACCCAACGCTATAAAATTCAGCGATGGGAGCACCTCCGCCCCGCCAAAAACTCAGCCGGGCCGAGTCCGTTCAATGGCGGCATTACCTACACTGATCCTTTAATTATGAAGCACATTTACCCTGATTTGTATACGACCAACTCTTGCAAGTATTGCACTAATAGGGCCACACTAGCATATATTCTCCGAGAGTATCCAGCACTGATTGGGAAAACTAGAGACGCGGCTTCCAATGAGGACCTTCGGGCGTGTTGGCGGGCCGCGTTGCTCAGCTGAGGTCTACACCGCCAACTCCGGGCGATCCAAGCAAGCTTGTGAGAGACACAATCTCTCGGCCCGCTCCTAGGCGGGAACCCAGCCTCAAAACCTGCAGGAACTGAATAAAGTTATTCTCTCTCTCGCTCAAGAAACGATCAGCTCTCTGGCTGTCCTTTTTGTTTTCCTTTAGCGCTTTGCTTACGGCACATTGAGGAAGGTCGCAAACGCGTGCATTATCAGCGTGACATAGCATTATTGGGAGTCGGAATGTCGGTTTGGTTGGTTTAACGAAGCGCGGCGGTCACCGATCCCGTTAATAGGAAGGCAATCGCGGGGCAGATTCCAAAGGGTGACGTATCGGCCCCTCGAAACGCACCATAAAAGCGTGGATAATTCGGAGTCGTCCCTTCAGTGCGCCAGCGAACGCCGGTTGTGGTCCAAAGACCGAGTCAGAACCAAGAGTTCATAACACAAACAAAGGATATTCTCAGTTAAGGCCGGCAGTACAAGCATCGCGCAAACATGTACGCTCGGCTAGTTTCAATTACAACTCACAATATAACTTAGATGTTGTCTAACACAACGGGAACAAACGAACAGATCGCGCGCTACAAATGCAATATCATGCATTACAAACTATTAAAGAAGACTGAATGTCTTGAATATTCACCAAACGTGTCCAGTTCACAATTCCTGAAACGTAACTTCAATGCTTCTCTTTCAGGAAACACTCACGCAAACTCCAGCGCTGATCGTCGTTGTTCCCTCTTCGACCCTGAATGTTTCTCTTCCAGGCTGCCGCGCTTCGATGGCGGCGAATTGTGGGCTTACGGGGTTCAGTGTTGGTTCATCTCACCGACCCTCACGCATTCAATATTGAAACAGGCGTGCCTCGTAATGAAACCGTAGTTCTGATACGTAAAATCTCATAATTAAAAACAGCAAAAAAGTTTAGCTAGTTGGAGGCATTCATCGTGAAAGAAAGTGGGGCGGACGGATGATGTGTGTTTTGGTAATACATGACAAAAAATTACAGAATGCATTATGCTTCTAGTTTTTAAAGCCCCTTTCAGCTGCAGTTGCTTCTGCGTACAACAGGCCGTTGTAGTAATCAAGTGAGCATTAATGTGTGCTTTCTCGCG
Source organism: Rhipicephalus sanguineus (assembly GCF_013339695.2). Classification (NCBI taxonomy): domain Eukaryota; kingdom Metazoa; phylum Arthropoda; class Arachnida; order Ixodida; family Ixodidae; genus Rhipicephalus; species Rhipicephalus sanguineus. Next base: position 109,962,268 of record NC_051185.1, on the reverse strand, counting down.
GGATCACCTTGTAGTCTCTTGTTGCATCGTAGAGATTGAAAAATGCGCGCGAAAATTCGATGAATGCACTTTTGTACACTAGAAGGAACAAAAGCGTCCTGTGGCTCTGCCTTGTCATATCAACAGTAGGGGAAGTTGACGCACGAGGGAGCTATCGATTTAGCCAGGCATAAAGAAAAGGCGACATACCTAAACGGTTATTTCTCGCGTGGGCCCACATCCGCGCCTGACTGATAAGCGGCGCTACCAATCCGGAGCGTGTACAGTTACAGTGTATGGCTCCCATATACAGTAACTCTAGGGGCGTACGCAGGCAAGATTTTGTCTGCCTTATATTTCGCCACAGCGCCTATGACAGCGCGATCTTCCTGTTGACTGTCGACACGTGTGTTATCTGCTTCCCTCCTCTCGTGTCTGTCTTCACAGGTCTTACGTTATTTCGCGATGAATTCAGTAATCGTTTTTTAAAGATTTGCTCTAATAGCGTGCTTCGCTTTCTTTTTCCACACGTGTGAAAGACTATCGGTCTTCGTCGGAAGACAGGAGCAGTTCCTACGAAGGAAGCTCAGACGACCGTAGCTCCGGTGAGTTCAGATGTCTCGTTGTTCGTAAACTTCACTTATAGCCACACCAAATGACAAGTGTGGGGCGCATATAGATTGAGAATTGCGATTCCAAGCAGGAGATGCAGGAGATGCTGATGAGATGGCTACGTCCGTTGCCGTGTCCTTGCCGACAGCTACACAGTGGGGTGTTCCCTGTTATGCAAGGATATGCGCAGTCAGAGTGGAGTGCAGAGCCTGATTATCCTTCAGAGAGCTGTTTAGTAGCGTTCATCTCGAAAAACCTTACGTAAGTCAGCATCGTCGTTAACTCGCGTCTTCGCCCCGTTCTTTGTATCAGCGTACACGTGCCTTTCTTGCGCTTTCTACCGCGATTGATTACGCGGAATTGCTCTCGCCGCAAAAGCTAAAGCGAAGGCGTGTAATTATGGGGGCTGTCGTGACAGATAGCTTGAACTAAGCATCGCTAAGGATCAGCTATGATTAGGCTTCACGCTTTGAGGCACTGTAAACCGCGACAGTTACGTCGGATTTTGTGTTTGGGACACCCGTAGTACGCGATGTAGGCTTCACTGCAAAAGCACACCTCCTCTTCTTCCCTTCACGCGCTTCTTTGAAGATGCTCTTTAGCGAAGTGCGAGGTAGGACTCCACTAACTTTCTACGTTCCGCTGCTAGCGTGGGCTTCCATATTGAACAGACGGCTCAAAAGATACGGAGAACAATCGCAGTACGACGAACACCGGCGCATACCTTCGATACTTAGGAAAGCAACAAGCACAAGAGAATGGCCGCCTGCTATTTATTCGGCGTGTTTTGGGGATTTTTAATGCTCGATACGGAATGGTGGTGGAGCGACGACATTAAGAAATTTGCAGGCATAAAATGGACTCAGGTGGACGGGGTGAGTGGGAAATCATTGGGAGATGCCTTCGTCCTGGGCAGGGGACGAATATGGGCTTATGAGCCCATATGGCCTTATGAGGATATCATATAAGAATGAGGATGATGACGAACCGTCAGTCATCATGCGCGATCATTGCCCGCACACGCACGTTCGCGCTGATCATCTACTGCCTGACGTATGATTTGGTGTCCAAAATCGTTAAAGGGACCGGCAACCAATTTTTATGGTACCTGTTTTCTTAAGGGCGACCGAAAGCTTTCCGGTCAGAGTGGATAACCATGAAATGATAACGTGGAAAACACCGTGAAAATTTATAATCAGATTTTTCCATCTGCGGCGACTATGAAGTCGTATACGTCCAACGCATGCTGAAAACAGTGGGAGGCATGCGCGAGAGCGATTCGTGTTTGTTCGCGGCGGTTTGCTGCGCATGCGCCGCGGCTCGACATGCTGCCGCGAAGTCAGCAGCGTTTCTCAGCGTGCAACGTTTTTACCTCGTAATACAGCAAACAATAGAGCCGGGATGGATTATAATATACATACCATAATTTTGAGCACTGATTACGGTGCACATGAAAGCATCAGACTACGTACAGCATATTGAACGACTCCCTTATCCAGCTTCAAGGTTCCTCCGCTAGGCTGCGCGACATATCTGTTTCTTGTGACTTTTAAACGCGATTAAAAAAATATAAATACTACCCAGATCGCTAGACGGCAGCTTTAATCTGTCACTCTATAGTTCACAGTCTTTTCATTTCTACCACGATCTAATCACACGTTCTGGCCGGTCCCTTTAAACTGGCTCGCTAACAAGACAGTATCATATACTTTACTTGAACAATGTAACGTGATATACCACCGAACACTTGCTTTTCAAGTTCCTAATTCTCAAGGTTCGTTGCTGTGGGGTACTCGGCAAGCAGTCTACAACTTCCAGGGACTTCACCCCGTAGCTTTATTATCAAAAGTTCGAGTTTCATGTCGACATGCATAGTGCCGTAACAGCTGCGCAATATAGTCATCTTCACCAATTGCAACTACGTGACGTCATCGTGTCTCTCCTTTGTTTGTATACAGTGCGTGGGCTTTTTAACGTTATTCGCGCCGGATATAGCACAGAGCCACACTTATATTTCGCCGATGTCTTTGGAGGAATGCATGAAATGCGCTTTACGATAAAAGACGTGCACGCTGATTGTTTGTAGTAAACAAGTCGCTTCAACTTGTCGATTTCGTTTCAGCCTTTAAGGAGGACCGCGACCAGTAAGTACAGGCGCTCCCAAGTGTACGCATACCGTGGGAAATGGTCAAGAAAGAAAACGTGACTTTGTTCGCAGCGAGCGCATTCACCTTCGCACTGATACTTGCAAGCAAGTTCCCACGGCATTCTGTCAGTGTGAAGCGAACAGAAGGGCGTGATACAAGTGGACGCAGAAGCGTCGCGTCTATATTGCAGCGAACGTATACATGGCTATGGTCCCATGTATTTTTAGTGTTCGTGCGTCAACAATGAAAAAAAAAAAAAAAGAAGAGAGAGCATCGGTCAATGCAATGAACACCAGGCCGACGCGCAGCGGAGGTAAAGCTTCGAGCGCTTCGCGCATAATAATAATAATAGTAATAGTAATAATAATAATAATAATAATAATAATAATAATAATAATAATAATAATAATAATAATAATAATAATAATAATAATAATAATAATAATAATAATAATAATAATAATAATAATCAATCATTTATTTAACGTGCCCGGGAACAACCGTAACGTGTTTGTGCAGGCGCACGCAAAAAAACAATAAAAATAAACAATATAATTCAGACAGTCTTCAGAAATAAGAGCAAAAACGCGTAGACGAAGAGAAATGAACACAAAAGGGGAGGAGTAAAATAAGACAACACGAGAAATATTGAAGGGGAATGAAAAATAATGTTGCATATAATACAACTATGCGGAAAGACGGAGAAGGGAAGACTTTGTACATTTGTGCCATACTATGTCAAGACAGTGAAAAGCTCGGATAAAAACAATGACTGTGGATTATGAAAAACGTCAAGATCAAGAAAATTCATATTATAAAGACTTTGTATTCTGTGAACGGTAGAGTGTTGGAAGAAGCAGGCGGGTATATGAAACGGTCTGTTCTCTATGGTTAACTTACGCGGAATTCGAAAATTAACATAATTGAGAAGTACAGGGCATGATATGATACCATGGACTAGCTTGTAAAGAAATAACAGATCAGAACGATTTCGTCAGCAGTGAAGTGATGGCAATGACAATAATCTAGCAGTATTTGAACGAGATCCAGAGTGATTTCTAGCAAAGCGATGGTTATATATGCTGAGGAATTTTTTCTGGATCCGTTAAATGGTGTTACCGCTGGATTGAGCGATGCCATTCCATATCACGGACGCATACTCATGTTGTGAAAGACATATTGCGGTGTACAATTTGCGGAGGGCTATAGGAGAACTGAATTCTCGAGATATTCTGCATACACATCCGAGAGAACGAAGGCCCCGCATAGCAGCACGCTTAACGTGAGCAGAAAAGTTTAACGTGCTATCAACAACACCAAGATCACTGATTTCATAAACCTTGCATAACGACACAGAATTGACAGAGTATTGAAATGACACGCTAGATGTTTTGCGAGTGATAGACATGAATTTTGTCTTTGAGGTATTCAGAGAAAGGTTATATTGCCGTTGCACCATTCGGAAAAAGAACACAAATCTGACTGCAGCAAGCGACAGTCGTTAACTGAATGAATTTCCTTAAATATCTTGATGTCATCGGCATACAAGAGGAAAGAAGAATTGCGAATGGCAAAAAAAAACATCATTAACGTAAATTAAAAATGGGAGTGGGCCTAGCACAGACCCTTGAGGGACCCCACTAGTCGCTTCATACAAAGAAGAGGTTTGGCCATTTACGGCAACATAACAAGATCTATTGAGCAGATAGCTGTGCAAGAGATTCACAAGCGACAAGTCAACGTCAAAGTGCGCAAGTTTAACCATAATCAGTGTGTGGCTGACTACGTCAAAAGCCTTGCTCAGGTCACAGTAGATTACGTCAACCTGTCCTCTCTGAGAAATAGGTGTGGAGATCTGCGTCATGAAACTAGCAAGATTTGTGGTAGTTGAGCGGCCAGCAAGAAAACCATGTTGTTTTGGAATCAATGAGTTTTTCACACTAAAAGACAATATTTTGTGAAGAGCCAGTTCGAAGATCTTTGATGTGGCACATAGTAGAGAAATCGGGCGATAATTAGAAACATCTGTTTTAGAGCCCGACTTAAATACTGGCAGAACACGAGCAGTTTTCCACATGCTAGGAAATGTGGAAGTGTCCAGGCAGTTATTAAATATCGTAGTCAGTACTGGGACAAATATACTACCATACGCTTTTAGTATGGCGGAGGGGATGCCATCTGGGCCGCATGATAAGGATGGTTTTAAGCGGTTAATGCATTCGCAGATAAGAATTTCATCCAGCGACAAGGCACTGGAAGAGCTAACTGCCTTGGGCTGCTGTCTGATATCAGTGCTAGAGTCTGATGCCTTATAAACGGATGAGAAATGCGTGGCAAAACAGTCAGCGACGACATACACTTCTACCCCATTTGAGTCCAGTAGCCTGAAGGACTCTCCGCTTTTGCTAGACCGTTTACGTACATACTAACAAAAGTCAACCGGCCTGTCAGAGGCGCTTTTTTCTAAGAATTCAATATACGAACTACGATCCTGTTTATATAGGCGTTTAGAGAGAGTTCGAAAAAAAGTGAACATTTGTGGAGACTACTCCTCGCGAGCTGACGTCACTAGGCTGCGCCTTTATCCCCCGAGGATTTGTCCCCCGCCTGTCTTTCGAGTTCTCACAGAACGCACAGCGAGCAGATGTGCGGGAATCACGTCACTTGTACTCGTCAATACAGGGTTCTTTTTCCAATTCTGGTTAAATGGTTCCGTCGTCGTTCGTCGCCCATGTGAAACGGGAGCCGCTCGGTTTGAAGTGTGTGGTTGAAACCTCTTATGTCTCATTTGTAGTTTTCGGATGTGAAAATCAATCAATCAATCAATCAATCAATCAATCAATCAATCAATCAATCAATCAATCAATCAATCAATCAATCAATCAATCTTAATTGATGAAATATGAGACATCTGCTAAAGAGATTCAAAGTGCTTCCGGTGCTTAAAACTCCTTCGCAAAAAGACCCTGCACAGGCGTAATGTCGGGCAAGGAATCATCACGTTGACAAATGCATCTCGTTAACAAATGCATCACCTTATAAGATGACATAGGCAGAAGAGTAAAAGAAGAGTTATAAGGTAGAAGAGTAAAAGAAGAACCACGCGTCACACAATGCTTATTGCGTAGCCAGTGGCAGGTATTAAGCTTCCCGCCCAATATGAAGCGCTCAGCCACAATCTCGATCGTGATTAGTCGCAGCATCAACAAAGTGCACATAACGTCTTACAGGCGCGTAGTGAGAAGCTCGCTTCTCCGCACAATGCTGAATCATGGCACACTGAGTACTTCCCTAGTTTACAAAAATTATGATGATTTATGACGTAGTGGGTACCTTGCAAATGTACTTGGAGCAGTCGCCACAAAAGAGTATACAGCGGGCTCTATAGAAAATGCCGCTTCTCCATCACTGGCTGTGATTGTTCCACGCAGGCCTGGCGTTTTCAATTTGTGTACTCTTTCGTTTGTCTCTGCTGCGTTCAACAGCTCTGCAGCACACAAGTTCAAGCTGTTCTTCGCCCTCGCTCTCGTGCTCATGGTCCTCGGGGTGCTTGCAATGGCCGGACTCTTCGTTGCCCACGGTGGTACGCGAAGCTTTCGTGCTTTTATAGCACTTTGCAGTCTTAGAATGGACTAGAAGCCGAGCCGCAAGTAGAACCATGCAATAGAGACAGAGTATTCAAGTAGACGCGTTACAATGCGTGTGTTAGAACGAGAAAAAAAAGCTGGGTGTGTTCGTAGGACTTCGCGTCACTGAATACGGACACAAGCTGGAAGAAAATAGATAAAACAGACGCCGACTATCAACAAAGTTCTTACGACGGTTGGCAATAACGAGGACGCAATAGTTTTTGGAGCATACCGGAGAGGAACGCACTACAACTGAGCGTTCATTCGCACACGCGCTGTCGATCCTGAGGACATATACCGTCAAGCATCGACCACAAGGCGCATTTCACTTTCATGTCTCAACCCAGCTCTAATGTCTGCAAATTTTAGAGCGCACTAATATTTTAGAGCAATCGTAGCAGTGAAATGAAAGATTCATTCATTCATTCATTCATCATTCATTCATTCATTCATTCATTCATTCTTAAGGAAGGCAAGGACGGTGTCAGGAGAATAGACCTGATTGAACACATCTGGTTTAGAGCCACTTTTAAAAACAGCTACAACATTAGCTACCTTCCAGTCATTGCGAAGCCTGCCCTCATCTAGCGACTTTTCATATATAACATAAACGTAACGTGCTACTACCTCCGAAGGATGTTTTAAAACTCTTGCTGACATGCCGTCTAGTCCAGTTGCATTGGTTTGGTCGATGCGTTGTAACAATTTATGCATGCCATTAAGTGAAAGTTCTACGCAGCGCATGGGCAAACACTGTTGTTCTTTGCCTTCGACCATAACTTGCGTAGGAGGGCGAAGAATCGATTTGAAATAGTCTGAATGGGATTGAAAACCGGGCAAGTTGGTAACGGCTCATAGCGGGCGTAAGGAAGACCGCGCGAAAAGAACGAGGACTAAGAAAGAGTAGACACGGCACAGCGCTGACTTTCAATTGAAATTTTTTTTAAAAGAACACCTTAAAATACCATTATCAGTGCATATGTTCTTACAAGTCACAAAAAAAAAACAACTCATGACGACACTCTTGGTTAGAGACAAGGAAACTGATCTTAACACTGGACTGTCAACGAGTACAATAGTCTAAAATATAAATTTCCTTATCCCGTGTACGGCGTTGACGGCTGACTGACGGAGTTACGACCTGCGCTCTGTATTTTGTAGGCCTCAAAAATTTCACGTGTCAATTGGTCGTGGTGGCGGAAAAGAATCCTTGTCCTAGAAAATTTCGTGGTGCACCCGCAACCTCGGCAACGCATTGCCAAGTGCGTCGAGCAAACGTTGTTCTCGGGGCCTTTTGATGCTCCCTGAGGCGAGCGTTTACACATCGCCCCGATTGACCTATGTAGACACTTCTTCGACGCGCTATACACGACATTAATGGCACAAATACTAGGGATGGGCGAATAGTAAATTTGAGGTTCGAAGCGAATCCGAAACGAATAGTGATTTGGTCGAATAATTTCGAATCGAGTAGTTCGAATAGTACTCACCACATATTAATAAGAAAAATTGAGCATTTCCTTCATGAGCCTTGCACAATATATTGAAGAATTGGAACTAGGTATGAGTGAATGTCACTTTTTTGGTTTGAAATGAAGTGGAAGAAACCTTGAATGGTATCACAATTTGAATAGCAGTAGGGCAGGGGCGTAGCCAGAAATTTTTTTCGGGGGCGAGGGGGGTTCAACCATACTTTATGTATGTTCGTGCGTGCGTTTGTATGTGTGCGTGCCTATATACGCAAGCAAAACTGAAAAATTTCGGGGGGGCGGGTTTGAACCCCCCCCCCCCCCTTGGCTACGCCCCTGCTATAGGGTGCGAGTTATAAGTGGTACAATACGTTACAAGTTAAAAATTACTATACTTAGCGCATTTAAGCCCATATAACACGCTGTTAAAATTTAAAAAATATGTACACCTAACCTTGAAGTGTGGCTTCGCGGCAGTGCAGATTTTTCCTGGCAGAGTGGTTTCACGGTACAGCTATTGGACGCTGCAGTGAAACCACCTTTACAGGGGGTTATGTGCTGTCATACGTATATTCGTTCATTTCGAATACTTCGAAATTTCCAATAATATAAATTCGTATCGAAGCGAATTCGAATACTTTAATATTCGTTCGAATATTCGAAACGACCGAATATTCGCACATCCCTAACAAATACATTCGTATGCTTAATGGAACGTGGATCTTTCACCAACGGGCCTTTTTCTGCACGTTTTCTCACCGTTGCGCAGACATTGCCTACTTTATTCTTGGCTGCAAAAACCACATCAATGCCATGACGCGATCCCACCTTCTTTAGACTGTGCGATAGTTGGTGAACGTACAGTAAAATGGCAAATTTTAAGTGCAGAGCACTTTAGGGGCCCGGGCTGTCGTATGCTGTCGTAGTCTCATGTAGCTTGGCGTAACGCTGGCAAAACCACGTATAGCATAGCCATTTGTAGCATAATGAGCGCTCGCTCGCTCCAAAGGGAAGTCTTCTTCCTCTTGTTTTTCGAGCGCCTTGATGATGATATCAAGTGCGGAGCACTTTAGCGGCCCGGGCTGTCGTATGCTGTCGTCGTTTGACGAAACGCAGGCAAAACTACGTATAAAAATAGAAAAAAAGAGGAAGCAAGCGAGAAATTGAAAGAGAGAGAAAGAAAGGGAAGAAATAGGAAGAAAAAGGAAGAAAATAGAAATAAATATAAGTAAACAGAGAAAAAACGACAGAAGAAAACTTGAAAAGAGAAAAAAAAAACATTGCTGATCCCTCCGTCATAGGAATCGGTATAACACGAAAGTGTGTCGTCGCAGAAGTAGTTGTTTGTTTATAGGGCATGGGTATATGAGAGATTCTATAATGTCTGTTGTTGTTTGGCAGATATAGCACTGCTTAATATGGAAGCACCCACGTTGACGCCTAGTGGCACAACTCCGTACTGAGGACTAACGCCCTATGATCATGGTTTAACCCTTGCGGTAGCTGAAGTGTCAAGATATACCTGGACACAGCATATGGTGAATCCTGCGAAAAGATGGCATCAACAAGCACGTAGTAAACACTGATACTCGATATGAACTCCTTCAAAGTGGCGTGAGACACGAAGGGAAACGCGACGAGCGTCGCGTCTTCCCTCTAGCTTGGCCTGTTAATTCTCACAGCGGGAGCGGGGAACGCGGTGCGACAGCCAGGCGAGCGTCGGAGAGTTATTAGATGTGAAGCATCTTTATAGCGGAGTTCAATCCGGTGGTGGTGGTGGCGTGCGGCGTGACCACCCTTACTGCGCATGCGCAAACACTCTCCACTTCCCCTCTCCCATCCCATCCCCTCTCCACTTCCCCTCCCCTCTCCCCTTTCCCCCTCTGAAACGTGGGCTCTACATGCCGAAACACTGCTTCGCATCGCCTCATGGTCCCCTTTAGCGGGAGATGGTGTGATTTTTTTCGATATGGATGGATGCTATGAGCGAGGCTTGGGCTAGTGCCGCCACGTCGCGGTGTGTTAAAGCGTACAAAATTACACTTCTATTGGGAACGCGCCGTATGGGATGGTAGTAGCAACGGTGCATTGCCGGGGCTAATTGCGGCGGCATTGAATTTTACTTTGTCTTTTCGCGCCTGGTGGCACACATGTCACCGCCCCGTTATAAAGGGGACGCTCATAGCATCGGTACATCTATCGAAGAGCACTGCAAGAGCAAAGGGTTAAACATAAAGGGCGCGTTCATGTATCAGTGGGCTAAACGTCCGCGAGCCGTCGGTCGCGGACCGAGAGGTCATGGGTTCGACTCCTCTCAACAGAGCTCTTTCTTCTAGTTTTTTTCTTTGCCATCTGATGGCGTTCATTATGCTTACGTATTTCCGTGACGGAAATACGTCATGAAAGTCTTGGTGGACCCCGGTATAAAACACTTTCGTGTTAAAAGGAATAAAGAGAAAACCGAAGAGAAACAAAGAAGGCCGCCCAGCTCCGCACTTCTTTCAGGCTTGGCACCACTAGGGCGAAGCTGCCTTAATTATTTTTTCTTCTTCTCTTCCCTCGCTGGTGCCGCGTCTTTTCCCTTCAAGGTACACTTCAATTCTCGCATAAGCTTCTCACATGCCAACAATACCACACTGTCCGGATATCTGCCTCCTTTTAGCCTCAAAATCTGTGACTGAACACTGTCTGCCATCTTATGATCACATGACTTGGTTATTGCATACCTTAGGGTTGTATAGGCAATACCGTTTTTTATTATTTTAGAATGGGCGGAAGCGAAGGAAAGCAGGGGTTTCGCAGTAGGAGGGTGGTATTCCTAACATACTTGTTTATCACAAAAGGTCAAGCTTAATCTAAATACTGTAACACTCCTTGCCACGGCATTTCGCATGTGAATTTCAAGCCGAGGCCTCTCTACTTAAAGATTTTGAGAATATTGGTCGCATTGTTCGTAAAGTTGCTGCTATCTACGAAAAATGATGTAATCGTCAACGTACCAATGAAAGTTCTCTCGCGAGCCCATTCAGATTTTCTTCAATTGCCCTGTCGACATTACCTAAGCAGCCTATATTGCTGAGAAGTTTTTCAGTTGAAAGTCAGCGCGCTCGTGTTGTGTCCACTCTTTCTTAGTCCTCCTTCTCTTTGCGCTGTTTTGCTTGTATTGAAAAAGTCGTTAAATGGTGTGTCTTTATCGCTGTCCTGAGTAACAGCCACACCGTCATGACGTAGATTCGGCGGACTTACTTTCTCGCTACCACATCGACTCATAAACTTGCAGAACCCCTTCTTAGTTGGAAAGCCAGTGGCCAAGGTTCACAAGGGATGCGATGCGGGCTTGTTCGTAGCACATCTTCAGTAGGTTTCTTTGTAGCGAACATACAAGACAGAACAAAAAAAAATCCGGCAGATCCCACGCACTGTGGGAATCGATGTATTGCGAAGCAGCCAGCAAAGAGCTGCATACATCGCCTTGTTTGTCTTTGAGCCAAATGAAATCATTCATGCCATGGCACCTAGTCCACCATATATCGCATATTTGCCATGCACGCATGCATGCACAATCTAGTATGCACCATGCCAATGAAACGCATATTCTGGTATATACAATGCATGACCTGTCGTTTATGTTCATCACGCACTCGTGTCATGCCATACCAATTTTGGTATATATCTAGTTAACAAAACGGCCGGAAGCGCACCATGACAGTGGCATGTAAATCATACCGTACATGACATGCATAACGTGATTCACATGTTAAGACCTCTCATTTATATTCGTCATACAGTCACATCGCGAAATACCAATTTTGGTGTATATCAAACGAGCGAAATGGCCGCGAGTGCACCATGAGTGCAGCATGTAAATCATGCCATATATGACATGCATATCATGATTTTTGATGTTACCGCCTGTCACTAATGTTCATCATACAGTCACATCACGCAATACCAGTTTTGGTGTATATCAAGCTAGCAAAACGGCCACGAATGCACCATGAGCGTGACATGTAAATCATGACATACATGGCATGCATGTCATGGTTTTCATGTTACCACCTTTCATTTACGTTCATCATACAGTCGCGTTGCGCAATACCAATTTTGGTGTATATCAAGCTGGCGAAACGGCTGCGAATGCACCATGAGCGCGGCATGTGAACCATGACATACATGACATCATGTCACGGTTTTCATGTTACCACCTGTTATTCATGTTCGTCATACAGTCGCGTCGCGCAATGCCAATTTTGCTATGTATCAAGCTAGGAAAACGGCCGCGAATGTATCCTGAGTGTGGCTTGTAAATCAGGTCGTACATGACCTGCATGTCATGATTTCCATGTTACCACCTCTCATTTACGTTCGTCATGCAGTCTCGTCGCGCAATACCAATTTTGGTGTATATCAAGCAAGCGAAACGGCCACGAGTGCGTCATGAGCATGGCATGTAAATCATGTCGTGCATGTCATGATGTCATGATTTTCATGTTACCACGTCTCATTTACGTTCGTCATACAGTCGCTTCGCGCAATACCAATTTTGGTGTACATCAAGCTAGCGAAGCGGCCGCGAATGCATCATGAGCGTGGTATGTAAATCATGACATACATGACATGCATGTCATGGTTTTCATCTTATTAACTGTTATTCATGTTCTTCATACAGTCGTGTCGCGCAATACCAATTTTGGTGTATATAATGCAAGCGAAACGGCCGCGAATGCACCATGAGCGTGGCATGTAAATCATGACACACTTGTCATGGATGTCATGGTTTTCATGCTACCACCTGTTATTCATGTTCTTCATACAGTGACATCGCGCAATACCAATTTTGGTGTATATCAGTCTAGCGAAACGACCACGAGTGCGGCACGAGCGTGGTATGTAAATGATGTCGTACATGACATGCATATCATGATTTTCATGTTACCACGTGTCAGTTATGTTTGTCACAGAAATGTCTCGTCATATCAGTTTTCGTATATATTCCTTCATTTAAACGGCCGCGAGCGCCCCGAGACCATGTCATGTGTATCATGTTGCACATGACATGCGCGTCATGATTTGCATGTTAGGACCTGTCATTATGCTCGTCATGAACTCTTGTCACGCCGTACGAATTTTGGTATATATGAAATTAACGGAACGGCCGCAAGAGCCCAAAGGCCGTGGAATGTAAATCATGCTGTTCATGACATGCGCGTCATGATTTTCATGATATGACCTGTCATTTATGTTCGTGATAAGGCCATCTTATGACACACCAATTTTGGTATACATCCGATTAACGAAACGGCAAGGAGAGCACAAAGTCGTAAGCGGCTAGATAGATAGATAGATAGATAGATAGATAGATAGATAGATAGATAGATAGATAGATAGATAGATAGATAGATAGATAGATAGATAGATAGATAGATAGATAGATAGATAGATAGATAGATAGATACGCTCAATGTCGCAGAAGTTCGCTAAGAAATGCTTCGCATTTAATAGGCGCCCTGTGTGTCTACATGTTTTTTCGTCCTGTCTTGTATGTGCGCTACAAAGAAGTCTACTGAAGTTAAAACAGAGGCATTGGAATCCAGGAAAATCTTCTTTTACAGCAAAACAAACTATAAGATGAAATAACAGCGCAACTAGAGCATCAGTTTCTGTCGTTTGAACGACGTGCAGACGAAGCAACCGTCGAACAGCTATAGTAGGTATTTAAAGAGCGCATTACTATACCTCATTCGGGGCCACGTTACGAGCGTCTCAAGCGATAAGTTAAGCAAGAGGGGGCTATGGATTAATGGGCACCTTATTGTGCTTAGCGGAAAGCGCAAGAGGGTTTTCTTTCGATGCTGTCGGAAAAAATCCCGTTATAACTTCGATAAAATGAAGGACTTGACGGCACTCTATATATAAAATTAAAATGAGAGACCCTAGGAAAACGTATACGTTTTCCTAGGGTCTCTCAATTTAATTTTATGCCGGGGTCCACCAAGCCCTTCCGTTGCCGGATATGGCGTTCATAAAATGGATGCCAACGGGTGAGAAAGAAGAAAAAGATCTGCCGCTGGGATTCGAACCCACGGCGGTGCGGCCGCGACGGTAAGCGCCCGACGCGAAACCAACTAAACTAGTTTGAGAGATGCTGGATACTTCACGAACGCGCCTTATATATTTCACACATTCTCTCTTGCACGGTGCTCTCTGTTGGCGGGGTTGGCGGTGTAGATAGGCGGGGCGGAGCGGGGGCGGTGCCGCCGTCTGTGAGAGGTGAAAAGAAGTAATGCGTCATGATCTACACTTACTAGCGCTTACTCTGAGATTGCGCGATATCGGAGGTCATGGTTAAAACGTCTAGATACCAGCGAGGGGCACTGGCCGCTCTGGCGTCGCCGAGGCACCCTAGACGCAGTTACGTTCGTTGCCTTTCGCTGCGTGTTAGCGTGCGCCGGCTCATCGGAGTAGTGCAGCTTCCACATGCACCGACGGGATTTCTCTGCCGCCGACGAAACTGCTGCACTACGCCTTGCAGAAAGGACATGATTTCGACGGACGAATGTCGTGCCTTGGTGGAGCGAGACAGAGGCCAGCGGGACGCACGCGTTGGCAGCTCAAGCTAAGAACCTCTACGAACTAGGCGTCAACATGGGTGCATTCACGCCAATCGGTGCTATAGCTGCCAAGCACGAATAGACATTGTACAAGCTCTGATATATCACTACAGAATAAGCACTACTTCTGTGTAGACACGTTTCACTTGCGTGTTTTACCGATTCCCATGACGGAGGGATCAGCCATGTTTTCTTTTCTTTACTGTCGGGTCTGGTGGCACACATGTCATCACCGCGTTATAAAGGGGGATTCATCACTTTGGTGAAGGCACTAACGTGATCGACGAGTCGCTCAACATGCCACGTTGCAGGACGAACGTCATAAGTATTACTTTTCTCCGCATGAAATGAACGCAACCAAAAACAAATTGCGCATGCATTTTGAGCCAACAATTTTCTTATTCATATATAAAAATGGAACATCACTGACTGCAGAGTAATTAAATATTCAATTATCCTCTAATTAGGATTATTTAGCAAAACTCGCACAAAACAACATATTACATTATTTTCTTTCTTGGAATGTAATATTGAGTGCCTTAGAATTACGTTGTGCGAATTTGAGACATTTGCAGACAGTGCATCATAATTCGCGCCTGAAATAACTGCTTTCTTTTGCGCGCACTTGTTGAGAATAATCGTCACTAAGCGATACGTAAGAATCTGTTTAACTTGAGTGCATTTCGGAAGAGCTCCATCTTTGGTTTCTGAAACCCGACACAGCGGTCTAGTGCTTATGGTGTTCCACTGCTGACCCGGAGGTCGCGGGATGAATTGCCGGCCTCGGCAGCCGCATTTTCGATGGAGGCAAAAATGCTAGAGGCCCATGTGCATATATTTAGGTGCACGTTAAAGAACACCAGATGGTCTAAATTTCTGGAACCCTCCTCTGCAGCGTGCCTCGTAATCATATCGTGGTTTTGGGACGTAAAACCCCTACAATTATTATATTATTGTAATTTCTGATGGACCACTTCTGTTTTTTTTTCATGTGCATCTAAACTACTCTTAGAATGATCGTCAACCAAGACGATGCTTTCAGCACGCGGTCGTTTTCACATCCCCCCTTCCCGCCCCCTGCCATCGAAATTCATTCTTTGTCGGGCATCGAATCCGCTCCTTGGTGCTTAGCCGCGCAACGCCGTGTCCACTAAGCTACTACGACGGGATCGATCATTAAATTCTATGTGTCACTGCGTCTCACTTTACAAAATGATGGCGGCTTTCTTCGGCAGTGCTGGGAACTCGCCGCGCCGAGTCAACCGAGGCGGGCGCCACCGGTATTCGGGGAGGCTCGAAGGATGAAGGCTTGCGTCCCATCAGCCCCAGCCTTTCAGACCTCCAGGGATCACGGCGCCTGGGCAAGGCTACGTCCAAAGATGACTCCGAGGTGGACTCACCGGCCACCTCAAAGCCCACAAGGGGAGGCCACTCTGACGTGGTCACTACCCCGTCCGGTGAGTAGGCGCCACCGCCATCAACCTTTAGAGCCTTGTTCCTTCCAATGTTTCACCAACACGCCCAAGCTTCTACACTAGGTCGGACCGGCGTTGAAGCACTTAACGCGTCTTCCGACCAGAGATCTCTATCACATGCGCATTTCTCCTTAAATTACCCATTTGCACGCTGTTCTTCATTTCCACTGTGGAGCGACTGCAAGAAGCGATACACGAAGCAGATCTTTCCACATGCATTCACAAAAGCGCCATCGTTGAAACTTCAGTTCGGTTGATAGCCAACTAAACCGATGCTTCGAGAGAGAGCTGCCATCTCTATTGGACAAAAGGAACTGACCGTACTTAAATGTTTCGTTTAGGTGAATGATTTAGAGCATAGGCGTGCGAAGGGTTCCCCATCAGGGGGGTGGGGGGCAAAGTTTTAACTCAGCCCCCCCCCCCTCCCCCCTCCGTTGGTCGAGTCCAAAAGACAACATGCTTAACTATAGATGAAAAAAATGAAAATAAAGCAATGACGTGCTTTTCTCAATGGCCTGCCTTTGGCCCCTGGCTATCCGGTAGTAAAAACGGGAAGCGCAACACCAAGGGCCTTCGGTCCCATTATGGTCAATAACCTGCGTGGCCATAACCCTGCTCTTTAAACAATGACGGGACCGGTCCGACGGAGTATATGAGGCAGACTTTGCGCCCTCCCCCCCTAGGTGATTTAGGGGGGAGGGCGCCTCCCTCATCCACACGCCTATGATTTAGAGTACCGTGTATACTCTGCTATGGGAATCTGCATGAAAATGTCCCTATAGCACGATTGAAAGTTGGGAGAGTTGGTTCGGATTCATACTTGAAAAGTATGAATCCGGATTCATAGTGCTCCTATCATGCGGGATGGTGTACGTCGGGCCACCCGGAAGTTGCTTGAATACACGCTTACGGGAGCACCACGGCTCCTTGATTGGCAGCCCTTTCACACACTTGGCCGTGCACTGCAAGGAATGCCAGGTGAGCGGATGTAGGCCCCTGCGTAAAAGGATACAGTGGTTTACAGGCGCCATGGGAAAACTCAGAGGAAAATCACCGAAGCCCAAAGGCGTCCGCAGAACTTATTGCAGGGGGGTGCAAAGGGGGGGGGGGGAGATCCAGCATTGACAGCTTTTTTTTCACTGCCGTGACATGACCTGCAAGATTAATAAATAGCGTGCAACATGCGAAATTGGTTGGAAATAGAGAAGGCCGGGAACTGAGTGTGCTGATAAAAGCTCTGTACGACATTTTTCCGCTTCGCGACGAGTCGCCGCACCTTCTCCCCGCACGTCACGTACGCACCGAACCGCTCGCGGGCGCACCAGCTCATTGCTACCGCATAGAAAAATATTATCCGAAATTCCAGGGAGCTGCCCCCCCTTGCACCCCCCTTCGGACGCCCATGCTGAAGCCTTTCACATCAGCCGGGAGGGTTCTAGGTGCATAAGCCACCGCTCTATCAGTTTACACGAAACAGAGATAGGGTAACGACACGTGCCAGCAGATGACGTGCTGCTTTAGGTAACAGTCTGTTATCGGTCGTCATGGCGGGGGATCACTGGGATTGCGTTATATCAGTGTGCGTTCTGAATAAAAAAAAAATTCAGTTGCTAGTAGCTCGTTGTCCTGTTCCTTATTTTCGCCTTCCTTTTGTGGCTGTCTTTCCGCGCCTTTTCAAGTATATTTTCCTACAGGTGTGTGCCATGGCAACCATATGGCGATGGGAGATCGTTATACAGTGAATGTCAAAGTTTCATTTTTAAATTTGGCGCCGAAATCTCCCCGCGTGTCGTCGCGGATTTCAAAGTGTATTTATCGCTTTTTGACGCCATTGGCTCAATAAAATTACCCCAAACTTGGTATGTTAAGTCTATGGCCCTCTCAGAGGACAATGTACTTCATTTTTACCGATTAGGAACTACGTAGTCCTTAGTAGGCGCCGTCAAAACTTGTGACGTGACGGCGAATGGTGCGGAAACTTCAAGGTGGCGTCACCACCCACATTTTGTTCTTGCGCGTTTTCCCGTTTACTAAGCGTCTTCTCGCAGCAAACGTGGTGTTTTTGGTATCGTGAAAGAGTACTTTACTAACATGAGAAAAATCGTTGTGCTCTTTAGTGTCCCTTGAACATGACAGCTCTTTCTATACACTCCGCTATCAGTGGTTTTTGCTTGACACTCTTGTATTTGATTGGTGTCGCTGCTCTACTTGGCGACCAGCTAGTGAGTTGTCATCTACTTACAAAAACATCAGTTAGAAGCCTTTGCACGATGGCGCGAGTCTTACCTTGTCCGTAAGCGCATTATCGTTTTCACAATACCGGATCACTTGACAGGTAAAGCGTAGACAGCTGGGCTAGTTGGTTATTAGACAGTTATAGTTTAGCGTTAGCGTGATAGCGGGGGTTAAGAGATTAGCGTTACCGTGTCGCAAACGTTGGTTGCGGAAAGCGTGTTTTAGTTTAGCGGGATAGCGTTTACGTGGGCAAGCTGGGACGGTGGTGCCACCTAGCTAAGGGTGAATGTGTTAAAAAACATGGCTGATCCCCCTTTCATAGGAATCGGTGTAAGACGAAAGTGAAACATGTCTTCACAGGGGTAGTTGAGCGTTTATTGTGCATGATTTCGCCACAAGGGCAAAGTATTGAATGCTATAGCAGCAAATTGTAATGTCACGCGAAGAACGGCAAGCAGCTCGAAACTTGCAGCGCTCTCTAAAGCAGAAAGGACGCGCGAAAAGAATATACACTGGACGAGCGCGAACTAACAACTGGCAATTGTTACTTCTCTGCGAACTAACAATTGTTACTTCTTTGCGTGTGAGCAGCGCGCTCCTTTCGGGAACGCGGCCGCTGCAGCGAGCGAAGTGACCTTCGCGCTTTCCTTTAACGTCAACGGAAACGTGCGGTGAAAGGACAAGAGGTACAAACCGCCACCATCACGAGGTAAACGCGCGCGCACGAGAGGCACCCCCTGTAGAAGCGCGCTCGCATCGCGACGCGCGGGGCGTCGACCTTTAAAGCGTGCCCTGCTACGCCCTGCGCGCTCTTCGCGCCATCTCGCTAGTGATAACAATAACACGTTGAAGCCACGAAGCTCCGAGTACCGCGAACGGTAAATGGTGTATATAAATAGCTTGCCGTTAGTAAGCTGGAGCATGTACGCTCTGTGGCCGAGTGGTTAGCGCCGCGCTCTGCGGAGCGAGGGGTCGTGGGTTCGACTCCCGGTTACGGAACTTTTTCTTTTTCTTTGCAATCTGTTAGTGTATATTTTACAACGTCATATCCGTGACGGAAATACGTCAGTGGAGCCGTGGTGGACCCCGGCATAAAACACTTTCGTGTTAAAAAAAGTGAAAATAACAAAACCGAGAATGCTCGCCTCTATCTCCACACGCAGCAATATTACTACTTATTTTAGTGACAATAAAAAGGAAATAAATATGAACTACGCACCAAAAGCGAAAATTTTCATGTTGCAGACTTGTTTACACCGATATTCTAGTTAGGCCTAGGGACGTTCGAAATGGGAAGCGATCTCAAAAACTACACTAAGTTACCCGTAATACTCTGTCGACGAAGCAACCTGAAGGCAAGCGAAGCCATTTCGCACAGTCGTTTGCTCCGAAAGAAGTAGATCCGTCCACATCAACGCTAAATTCAGTTCGAAGCGGGCGTCCAAAACCACCGCCATGTTTTACGTACACTTAAAGGGACACTAAAGGCAAATAACAATTTATGTCAGAGTGAAAGCCCAATGTATGACAACTTCTAAAACGGCAATATTATCAACAGCAGTGCCCTACTTACCGAGAAATTAAGCTAAATGTATCACATGATGAGCGCCACGAGTGGGACATTTTCGAAGTGATCCCGATGACGTAGGGAAGTCGGCCTACAATAAATCACTAGTAATCAAACTAGCAGCAGTAAAAAAAGAACATTCCGAGCATCAAAAGACGTAATGAAGTGCTGTTTGTTCGTTTCCGCTTGATTCATGGAAAACAAAACCTCCGTGGCGTTGCCATGGGGAACGGCGCGCGTGGTTCAAAGGTTTCGTTTTCGCCGAACTGTGCCTCGCCCGTCTCAGTGGTAGTTTCGGGATCGCGTACTGCCGTGCGTGTTTTGCGGGCTCGTGAAAGTCGCTCTGACAGAAAGTTCGACAAAATGCCGCATGCGTGTGATATTGCCGGATGCCCGAATGGTGCACAACGCCAGTGCTGCAGCAAGGAAACCGGTGTGTCTTTTCACTGGGTGCCGCGGAATGAACCCTTACGCTCGAAGTGGCAGTGTCATGCCATTGCGCCAGTGTGCTAAACAGTCAAAACCTCTGCGTGTGTGCTCGCTGCACTTTCGTACTGAGGATTACGAGACCAACCGCAACTTGGTGACGGCTTTGAATGTGCCCATCCGAGCAAGTCTTTGCCGCAGCGCCGTTGTTGCTACTGTGGGTCCCGCTACTTCCGCTCGGCTGCTACTAGTGTCGGCGGCCGCGCAGTAAAAGCGGGCAACGTTGGGCACGGCAGCAGTGACGTATGAGAGTCGTATTTTCAGGCGGGAGATTTGAAGCGCGCTATCGCGATGCGGACCACTAAAAACGCGATTTTATTTCAAAATAAGCACTTCCTTGGCACAAAAGCAGCACTACGAGGTTTCTGGACCGCTATTTCAACAATCAACGTCGACTTAATATTTGCCTTTAGTGTCCCTTTAACCACGCAAACACGCTAACGCTAAATCTGAAAAATAGAATGCGTACGGCAAACGCTACGGGTCGTTTAGCGTACTGCGCATGCGCACTTCGATCTCGCTATTCCGCTAAACCCGCTAAACTATAACTGTCTATTACTGCTGCTCTACACCTGACAGGTGTAGAGCCGCAGCAACGTTGGTAGCGATACTTTTTGTATCAAGGAATTATACCAGCCGAAAACAGACGAACACAGGAAACGGTGAAGGAGACAGGTAAACGGCTAGGTTTTTTGGCAGATTGCAGAAGCGATGTGACCGATGAGGACATGTACTTGAGCACCATGAAAATAGGAACATTGAAAAGGGCCCACTGTATAAGAAAGATGTTCTAGTAGAACTCGTTGTTGGGCTAGTTGGTGCATTGCATCAAGGAATTATACCAGCCGAAAACAGACGAACACAGGAAACGGTGAAGGAGACAGGAAAGCACCGTTTCCTGTGTTCGTCTGTTTTCGGCTGGTATAATTCCTTGATGCAATGCACCAACTAGCCCAACAACGAGTTCTACTAGAATACTTTTTGTGACGCATCGTGTATACACTGAAGACATAAAAGTGCAATGATTTTTCATATTTCTGTCTGCCGGTGTAAAGAGTTTGTTAGCAACATGTACACTAACGTGCAATCTTTTAACATTTCTTCTCCGAAGGAACTTGTGCCGCCCAGAAACCTCTCAGGCGTACTGTAGTGGCACAAAGCGTCGCAGGATACCACTGCTATTCACACGGTTGCCATTTATAGCTCCGATTACCTGGTGATTTGTAACTAAAAAAATATTCCGGCGATATAAAAAAGGAAAACAAATATATATAAGCGAAATAGCAAGGAGGTTCCGTACCAAGCAATCACAGCGAATAAGTATACAGGGTGTTTCACGTAAGTAGAAAGAAGTATAAAGGAAAGTGGTTAACTGTGACTGAATGAAACGAACGGCATATGGGCTACCGTCATGTGGCGCTCGTTATAGTGTTCTTTATATGGCGCTTAATTGGTTTATACAACACTTTTAATATTCACTCTAGGGCCATGTGCGTCTCGTCACGTCGTAGAGGGCATTCCAAGTCAACGAATCTAATTTTTTGGCGACTTCCATGCTACGTGCCGATTTTTTTCCGGTTTAGAAAGCCCGCGAAATATAAAATAAAACCCCGTGACTCCGCTCATGCGCTACAGTACTGCAGCGCTCTCAAACATGCTTCGAGCGAAAAAACCGGCGCGCGGGCAGTCATCTTATCGCTTCTCCAGGGACGATGGCGTTTCCTTGCCGTGTGCGACCGTAAAAAATGTTGACACACATCGACGCCGTCAACTTAGATGTTAAGGTCACACAACAGAACACACATTGAAAGTGCCTACAGAAATTCGCATAAAATGGCTCGCAGGGACGCTCATGAGGAAAATGGAGTACTTGGTATTACGTTTCTCGTATACCCTTCCCAACATTTTTAAGATCTTTCCTTGTAATTTCCAATATTATAACGCAAACTCAAATTCACTAATTTGCTAAGCAGTAAGCAGAATTTTTGTTACAGTCTAGGCATGCCCCGATTATTATATATTCGTCCACAACATCGCCTTGACATAACAGCAAACACAAATTGACTATAAATATCTAAATAGCAGGAATGACACTCGCAGTCAATAAATAGGAATAAATCAGAGTACGTATTTTAGCAGCAGGTTACAAAAGAAATATTGCAGTAAACAGGCGGGCAAAAAACATAGAGAGACCTATAGGTAATGTACGAAATGCAAAGGCAGGACAGCTAAGAA
Source organism: Rhipicephalus sanguineus (assembly GCF_013339695.2). Lineage (NCBI taxonomy): Eukaryota > Metazoa > Arthropoda > Arachnida > Ixodida > Ixodidae > Rhipicephalus > Rhipicephalus sanguineus. Next base: position 109,939,823 of record NC_051185.1, on the reverse strand, counting down.
AGCACTTGTGCTAACGATTGTGGGGTCTGAGAGATATCGCCGCTCTCGGAGCACACGGACACAGTTCACGCCGTCCGGGCAACCAACACGTACACGTTTATTAACCTCTTCTTTTTACATACGGCGAGCTCGCCTGCCGAATCTGATACACACCTATTAACTCCTAAAACCTTATACAATGCTTATACAATACCCGGAATACATAACGCATACCCAAGACAACGGAAGAGATACAATGCACTGCGAATGCGGTGTCGCCGATGTGCGAATCACCACGAGGGGCCCGCGGGAAACGAGCCGCGGTATTGTACCCCGTGGACCCACCGCGGGAGACGTCCATCCACGTACGCTACCAAACCCTAAAGAGGCTCGCTGCTGTTCTCTGTCCGCCGGCCTAGCTTCTCCCGCAGGCGGTGCTACCGGCGCCACGGCGCTAACCCTACCCCATGCGAACACAGCGCCACTGCTCGCCCGGAAGCCGTTTAACCTAACTGCAACCTATCCGCGAGACGCGCGTGCTCCATGAGGCGCAAACGGCTTTAGAGGGGGTGATAGCACCCCACACAATCATATAATGATTAAAAATTACACCATCTCCCGCTAAAGGGGACCATGAGGCGATGCGAAGCCGGAGCACTTGCACGAACACGTTCCGTTGGCGTTCGTTGGGCATGCTACCGATCTCGCGTCGTGGAACGCGAAGAGGGACGCTACGCGCGTCGTACCTTCCATCTAGCCTGGCCGTTAATTCTCACAGGGCGAGCGGGGAACGCGGTCGACAGGCAGGCGAGAGGGGGGCAGCGTAGGAGAGGAGAGAGAAGGGGAGGGGACGCGCATGCGCTCGAGCTCATCGCGGCGTTGCGCAGGAGAGAATTTCGGCATGTCTAGCCCGCGTTTCAGAGGAAGAGTGGAAAGGGGGAGGGGAGAGGGGTATGGGGAGGGGAGAGGGGAGAGGGAAAGTGGAGAGGGGAAAGGGAGAGGAGAAGGGGAGAGGGTGAGTGGAGAGGAGGTGTGTGGAGAGGGTATGCGCATGCGCAGTAAGGGTGGTCACGCCGCACACCACCACCACCGGATTGAGCTCGGCCTTAAGATACTTCGCATCTAAAAAGCTCCTTGAATAATTTAGCAGGAAGAACAAAGATACAGTACGCCAAGATATCTTGTGTTACATAAATGCTTCTTATATTGCATCTAGCATCGACGCCGGTGGTGCGACGGTTGTTAAAATCTGATTTGCATATAAGTCAATCTCATCATATACAAGTAAAAACTTGCATTCACGAGATCTTTCAAATCGCTGATGTGTGAAAGCCGCGAGACGAAAAGCAACCTCATTGTTGCATTCTGCAGACTTCGTAACGAAGCACCACGCAAGGGAAACTTCGATAACGACACTATAGTGGCATAAGAATCTGCGCGAAACACACCGCACGTATTAGAGTAGGGAGCACAGTGCAGTGGCTAAGAGCAAGTGTCATGGCACCGACACGACCAAAACGAAAGAAAATATCTAGGAAAGAAAAGGTCGGCTGTACATAGACATTAGCGCGTTTGTTTTTGTCGAGATGGCGCGAGTGCCACCACGTGACTCTGCTCTACCAATAGGGACGCGCAGACCTCATCGCCTGCCCTCGTTGGAGGACTCTGGCCGAAAGATAAGAGAATGTCACTGTCGTTAGTTTCATTCAGGTGGCTTAGAGGCAGCAGTGTCATCTTGAGAAGCGGAGTTCAGTCAGCTTTTCTTGTTTCGCACGGTAGTGTTTCTAAAGCAGTACCTTGTATCTTAAGATACACGATACATTATTGAATATATCGGGAATACAGACACACATACTTGTCTTTCGAGACGTATCGCAATACAGATACAAAATACCCAAAGAGTATCTAAGATAGTATCTAAGATACATGTATCTTCGATACTGCCCAGCACTGGCGACCACCACTCACCTTAGGTCGACAAGAACACTGGAGCACACTCAGACTCACTTATAAAATATATTTTGCGCTGAAAGGGCCCCTAAACCACTTCCGATATTTCTTCAAACGTTTCTAGTAAACACGCACGTGCATCGTGTGCAGAATGCCGTCACGATCAACGATGCCACACGTGGAAGCGCTACAAGCCGCAGGCGCGCCACAAATTCCAAGAAACAATCCCTTCTTCTCTCCGGGCCTTTCCGGCCTCCCTAGTGACGTGTGTGACGTGAAGATGTTGAATCTGTGATGCGGTATGCAGGCGATGCTGCGATTGGTCGAACAAGAACCTACGACTTCCGGTTAGTCTGCAAGCAGTTGCCCGCGCTTCTTGCTGTTCTTCGTCGTGTTGTCCGCGTGTGCGCGCTTCCGAATCGGCAACTGCGCCCGCAACGCAGCTGCCATATCACTAGCGTACCAGCACAGTCACGCCTAGCAGTCTGACAAGCTGCGCGGACTGAATCCGACAGTGTTTTGAGATTGCTTTCACGCATCAGTGTGCGGTGCTTGGCTGCAAAAGCGCTGACCTAAAAAACGAAAAGACGCGACACGTGTCACCGCAGGGGTCCATCACGTTGTCGATAGTTTCCAGGCGTGCGCGCAACACAGGGTTCGTATACCGGTACGATTCGTAGGAGCACGGGCCGGCATGGCAACAATAGCGGTTAGCCAAGAAGCACGGAGTCGCGGCAACCGGAAGTGCCCGCTGTTTCGAAGAGCGCGTCAGCGATGACGGTATGTCACGTGAGATTGGGAGGGGCACTCGGCGAGTAGGGCAAAGTGGCTTTGGGAGAGGACACCAGCCGACAAGCGGAGGGTAACGAAGGAAAGAGTGAAACGAGCGATCGCAGTGTTTCGATCATCAAACGCGTGTAACTCCGCTATTATGGCACCGTTTCAAAAATTTCGCACGGCTACGTGTTCGTTGTAGACTCGCGCACAACTGTCACACCCCAACTAAATTTCGACCTCTGTGCGGTTTAGGGGCCTTTAGGGCTCACTTGAACAAACTCATCAATTTTTTCTCAACCGTACTTACACGGACTCAGGCTCAGTAAACATTTTCTAAACTAGACTCAATAACACGCAGTCTCACAAAAGTTTTCCTCAGTGGGACTCACTGGGGATCCTACTCACAAAAGGTTTTCTCAACAGGACTCACTTGGACTCAAAATCACCAGAATATTACTCACTCGGACTCACGGTTTGATCTGAGCGTGAGTTAGCCTGAGGGAGTCGGCTCATCAGTGAGTTTGCTGACCTACGCTTCTCATGACTGGGCCCCGCGAGAAGTTGCGAAAAACCAAATAAAGGTATCCACTTTGTTCAAAGACGAAAGGCAGAAGGTCGCACGGGGAAGGTGGTACAAGGAAATGGTAAACCACACGTTCGAGGGACGGCCGTCTGGCCTCTTTATTGAGTAGACGTTATCTACCGTGTACTCATTACGGGCGTGTTGCGATGCTGTCAACAGTCGTTACCGCTTCAGTTTTCCAACGTACATCGTACAAAATGTGGAGCAGTTTTCATGCCGTAAAAGGTTACACGTCTCGAACCCCGTCAGCACATGCAGTCGGGAAACCACACCGAGTTTTCAAGACGCGCTTTTCGATCTACGTCTAAGCGCAAGGCACGCATTGTTGCAATTTTATTAGTTTTCTGTATGGCGATGTATCCATTTGCGCCAGTAATCTTATTCAGTGCACTGCACTATGTCGCTTCGTTACAGGTGAAAAAAGTATTTCGCAGTCCCTTATTTGTACGTTTGGCCAGAAATTGAACGCCACGATTGTCTTCCCTTCTGACGGCCTGTGCGACTTTATATTTTTCGATTCACTCTACAAGAATAGCACGAACAAGCTGGACGGCGAAAGTTTACCGAACTTCATTTACTTCAAGGAGAACGCCGTCAAATACAGCGTGACAGCCTTCGGCGCAGGCCTCGACTTCGAGTAAGTACGTTTTCATGTAAAGAAATTCAGGCGTAAACATAGCCGTGCATTTAAAAGCGGTATGGAAATGTTTGAAGGATATCTTAATATATTTAGACCACCTGCAATCTGCCTCATCGGATTTACACCGCGGCAAAAGTTTAAATGCTCGTTCTTCACCTAACGCTTTGCACTAATCCCTCAGCATGCACATTCAATTATTTGGGAACATTTATTGGCTGAGGACTCCACATGACTTGGATCCATTCTTTGGGGGACTTAAGTGCATACTTAGTGTAATCTGTACTCATTTTTGCGATTATTTGTGCGCATGCTTCGTGTTCTCATCTACTGTACGTAAATACGATTACGTGGATCTTGGGCGAAAGCCTACGGGCGGATTTGGCTACAATTTCTCGTGGATTTTTTTTTCTGGCTGTACTGCAGTAACGGCAATTTTGTGACGTCGCGCCACAAAAGGCTCTACACATCATCTCTACAAATTGGGCATTGCTATCGCGTGGCTGGAGGTGTCTCCAAATAACTGGGGGGGGGGGGGGGGGAGCGGTGAGGGCTAGGCAAGCAAGCGAAGCGCTATAAATAAAACAATAACAATGTACTACTTGTATCTTGGAGTACGAAAGAACGCATGCAGCTTGTGTTGCCGTGTACGAATGAGTGCCTACTGCGAGCACAGACAACTCTGCCATTACAACGAAATAGTAAATCAGTATTTCGGACAAATGAACCTTATCAAACGTGATAGGAACGCCAAATTTCTAGCGTAGCGAGTTGCTCTCTCGGTTGTTGCCGAACCATTGCATGTTTCCGCAGGAATGGAAGTTGGTGCCAACACATCTAAGAGGGCAGTAGAGCCATGGGCCTAGAAAAGCCTGGAAGTGTGGCCTATTTCCGCAGACGCGTAGAAAGTGGTTGAAATGGAAGGCAATCATGGAAACGCTGTCAGCGTATTTGTTCCAGCAAATCCCCGAGATTCTTCACGATGCATTGTTTCTAATCAGAACTTTCACTCGGTAGAGTGGCAGAAGAGCATCGAATTGAGGGTTGTTTTAGAATGTGGGAATCGTTATGTTGCTGATAGAATGCGATGCGTGATGCAGTCATGGCTTAAAAATGGGACAGATGACGTTATTTGGTTGGCGAGACCATCGATATAGACTGTAGGCGCGCAATCCCTAGGATATAAAACATCACACCATCTCCCGCTTAAGGGAACCATGAGGCGACGCGAAGCAGCGTTTCATCATGTCGAACCCGCGTTTCGGAGGCGGAGTGGAGCAGGGGAAAGGGAGGGGAGTGGAGAGGGTCTGCGCATGCGCAGCAAGGGTGGTCACGCCGCACACCACCACCACCGGTTTGAACTCCGCCATAAGATGCTTCGCATCTAATAATTGCCGTGGCTGAACGTGGTTCAACCAAGGTTGACGAGCGATGGCGAATGCCGTCTCGTATCAGCTCGGTTTTTGGTTCCTTTGTGAAAGGACGAGATATTCGAAGCTTCTATCGGCTGGGTGATCGGATTCGGTTTGCCGTTCTCGCCGTACTCGTTGTGAGCCTCACGGCTCAACGGCCCCGCTCCTCCTGCTGCTTACTGCATGCCTGGTTCTTGTGAAGCAGTTGCCAGACAGCCGCTTTACGGTATCTACAATTGCACCACAAGCCAACACACACGCACACACACGCTGCTCGGCGGCGTCGGCGCTCCTCCGAGGAGTCCGCGCGAGGCATGGGCCATACTCTGGTCATACTCAGGCATGGCGCTCATACTCTGGAGACTCTCACTCATAGGATAGACACTGGAAAAGGGCCGCGAAGGTAGGCTCCATGCCGGAAATATTGGGCGGCGGCAGCCATTGCCCTTCCGGGCCGTCCGGCGCTTTGTTAGCGTTGAGAAGAGACCGATCTTTCTGCCTCGATGCCGTGTTATTGAAAAAAAAATAGCGGACATAAGTAAACGGGTGCGTATTATAATGGTGTCGTTTTCTGACCCGCCACGATGGTCTAGTGGTTATGATGCTTGAGTGCTGGCCCGAAGGTCGCGGGATCGGATCTCGGCAGCGGCGGCCGCATTTTCGATGGAGGCGAAAATGCTTGAGTCCCGTATACTTAGGTTTAGGTGCACACTGAAGAACACCAGGTGGCCGAAATTTCCGGCGTCCTTCACTACGGCGTCTCTCATAATCATATCGTGGTTTTGGGACGTTAAACCCCAACAATTATTAACGAAATAGCGTTAAAGAGCTCGTTTCGCAGAAATTCCGGTGTCGGCGACGGCGTCGTTGGTTGAGAGCGAAGAATCATCTTGTCCGTGACCGAAAAATCGAGAAAGATGCAAATAAAATAAATAATAAAAATTTTCGGGTAGGTGTTCCACCACAGAACCACGATATTTCTTGAAACTTCTTCGAAAAAAAATAACACTATATGAATATCATGTAGTGAAAGGAGTCTCCTTAACGCATGCAATATTGCCTGGCAGAAGCGTAGAATCGCGCCATGCGTCAAAACACGTGAATTGCGCTACGAATGCGTGTCTTAAAAGACTACCCATTACAAAGCGTTCAGAAATGTTTAATCATCATCATCAGAAAAATCATGAGCAACGTGAACAGCTGCGTAGGTTCGCGTGTTGCCTTACGGACACGTAGTGGGCCCCATAGAGTTTTCTACAATTCTTACTAGAGGGAACTCTGGCGCTAGTGTCCATAGGAGCTGCAACGCATGGCGCTTCAGCCAGCATAGGAATAATGGGTAGTACACGGATTTGTCTAAGCTTCGTACTTTCGGCTCCGTTTGGCTCGGCGTCGCCTGCATCCGCTTTGTCGCAAGACGAAGTTCAGCAAACATTCAGCAGTTACACTTCACCACTTAACTTTTTTAGGCTCACCAATTCAAATCTGGTCACGAAGCTCACAACGATCCATTCTTTTATCCGAAAGAAAACCAAAACACAGCAATAAACAAAGCCGCAAGCGCGTTCGAAGTCCGCAAGTACGAAGACTAGGCAAATCTATGTACAACCCATCATTCCCATGGTGGCTGAACGATGGCAGCGCCAGAGTCCCCTCTAGTTAATTTTAGGAAACCCTATGGTGGGCCCTTCACTGATTCGCAAAATAAATAATTATGGCGTAGTGGGTACTTAACAGCTGTACTTGGAGTAGGCAAGGATACCTTGAAACGGCCAATGTTACGCGCACAGTCGTTCGCTTCCTTACGGCACGGCTGAGGCATGCACCGAGAACCGAAGCAAGGCTAACAATTGAGAAGGCGATGCGCATGAGGCCCGATTTCGCTATCGCGTTCTGCTCTTGAAGGCGAAGCTGAAGCGTCCTCGAAGTTTTTATTGTTATTAGTTTTCCTATTTCTTGTCTCCTTAATGTTGTCAACCTTGCAGTGTATGTGCAGATATTTCACTGTGTTCCGAGAAAGTGCTTTCTTGTTGACGGTGAGAGCGCGCAAACAGGGGCGTGGTTCCTGAACCACCTTTATTTTCAACTTTTTTTGTTCATCATCCTGTCTTATTAAAGCTTCCCCGGCACAGTGATTGATGTGCTTCTTTGTCACGAATAACACAGTCCGGAAATTTTTAAAGCACATATATGTATGTATGTATATAGTATGTATATAGACGCGAGCCTCTCATTTAGAAGACATTATGCAGGGAAAAAGCCTCTGTTCACTAAACATGCTTACTGATCACTTGGAGTACGTGCGAGGGCTACAAGATTTGGGCAAAAAAAAAAGAAATCATGAAAGAAACACTCTGGCCGGGAAATTCATGTTTATGTCGTATATGTAACCATGTCAACTGAGCCAGGAACGACGGTTATACAGCGAAAATACATAATACCAGACAGCCGCTACCAGACATAATACGTTTTTGCTGTAACGATTTCTCACCGACTAAACGATGTTATAAGAGTACGCTCGGCGCAATGCAACGTGACGGCATCATTTCTTTGCAACAAACGCGGTTAATAACATTGCGTGCTACCACGCATATTACCACAAGTTTCATGCGCAATCTATTAAGCCACGCTTTATTTGCGGGCATTGGTCTTGCCGCAACTGTTGTCATCGCCTATCAGTAAGCAGTTAATATTTCAGTAAATCTTTCGCTTATCTCTCGTGCATAGTACACTTACTCGGCGTGCATGCATTATTTTTTCGTCAGGTAGACGAAAAAGAGAGCCGAGCGAAATCGAAAGAGTTGTTCGTAGTTTTCAATATCGCTGAGCTGAGCGAACCAAAGAGGTGAAGTATCCCGTGGAATGAGAGCTTGTTCAGCAAACTTCACTTAAATCACTACAGAACCGTGTGTTGTTTGAGGCCGCGAACTCTTTACGGCCAACTATGCAGCCACGTAGAACGGTGTTCCTTCACATTTATCCCGCACGAAATTAAAAAAAAAATCCCAGAATACGTTCGGTTGCTGCTGAGGTACCTTAATTCTGGTATCTGGATGACTTGTTTAGAAAAGCGACGGATTACTGCTGCGGACCTTGGTACTGCTAAATGTTCGGCCACGCCATGCGTTTAACGTGCGTGAAAGCAAAGCGCTTGGAAGGGATATGACAGTGAGAGGTCACGTGATGCAAGTTAGCCAATGGCATAGCCGGTGGCGCGCGGAACAAAAATGCGATACTCTGAAAAATTTCCAGTTAGTCTATTATCGGTGAGAACTTCGCGCCATGTCGCTGACATTGTGCAACGAGTTTTCTGCGGCGCTGACGCACCTCAGAGACGCTGGCACGACCTTTACTGAGCTTGAAGGTCAGAATCGTGGAACCAGCCGTCTCTGGATTTTCATCTGGAGCTATCGCTCTGAAAACAAACAGAAGACGCTATTTGGTTGGGGAGCTCACAATTGATACATGCCAGGTGCAATAAGAAGCAATGCTTAGGAGTAAAATACTGAACTGAAAACCAGTGGGAAGCACAGCTGAGAAGCCTAGGTCCCGAGGATCAGCTACAGCTAGCCAACAGGGCAAGGCTATCTGCCCAAGCCCACGGCTACGTTTGATCAGATGACTGCGCACCTCCAGGCGTAAACATCCTGAGAAAGGAAATAGTTTCTATCTCTCTTCCGAAGTTGGTGGAAGCCATTCTTGGAGGACAACGGCAACGGCAACATTGACAGCGACGACGACGGCGGTGATAACAACAGCGAAAACTGTTGTCAGTTCTGGCTGGTCATGGTGCCTCCGCATCTACTTGTTAATATGCCTGCATATAGCCTATGGTCTGCGTCATAGATTGTTTTGTATTTCCCAGCCTAGCTGACATGGAAGTGAATGTGAGACTGTTTGCACCTCGATGTGTGCGGGCTTTGATTTCAGCCTTCCATTGACTGCCATAGTACATTTAAGTTTTCATATTTTCTGAGAACCATTAGTGAATGGAACTGCCTTACTGATACATGTGATCAAACTGCAAAATAGCGTTCTTCACCCTTTATTATTGTTGTGTCATTGCTACTTCTTTTGTATTTGTATTTGTAATAACCACCCTGCATGGACCACGAGTCCGCAGTATTGAATAAATAAATAAAATAAAAATACCTCGCGAGCATTGCAGCCATTTTAATGCGATGTCTGTGTTCTGCAATACAGCGATCTTACTTTTTTTTGGGGGGGGGGGGGGTGTAATCGGGAGGGCGCACGAAAAGAGCAGGAGTGTAGACAACTATGATATCCTCTCGAAACACGATTATTGCTGCGATATTGCTTTCTTTCTTATCTTTGCGACCAGGAGCTACGTGGACGTTGAAGAGTTTCTCAGTTCCGATCAGGCAAGCACGATCCTCCGGGAGCTGATACGAGACGCCATTCGCCATTATGGTGTGATAAACACGCCTGTGGCGCCAGTTTGGCCAGCCGAAGTGAAGGGGGCGCTGAACATGCTCAAGGTAACGCTGTCAGAATGGTCACCCGGAGTATTTTGATTACGAAAAAAAAAGTCATGAGTTGCAACCGCCTTTATTTCCTACAGTTACGAGGGGCGGCGTCGTAGCATGCGCACGGTTGCAAGATTTGGCTACTCTGCTCATTGTTGGCTACGTTCGAGGGTTTAGGGAGGCAAATTTCGGGTTGACCACTTGGCTATGTTTTGTTCCGCGTTAGTGCGTTGCGAGGAAAAACCGTGCCCACCAAAATAGGCCAACTTATCGCTTTTCTAGAACATGATTGTCTGATGGCAACGAGCATCAAACAAGCTCAGGTGTTACGTTTAAATCGCCCGAATCACCGCAAAGCACCTCTTGCTGCACACGCGGCAAAGCAGCATGACCATCGGTGCCACATAGGTTTGTTTGTAAGTGACGTCGAGAGCTCCACCAAACTTCAGATAAACTAAACCAGCAACAAATATTTGTGCTTGAAAAGTGATGCATCGACCTTGTAGATTATTGAGCTGAGAAAAATAGAAGATATTCCAGGAGCTCAAACCGAATAGTGCATATTTTCGGCTGTACACTGCAGCTAAAGTTGAAGCAAAATTTCAGTGAAACAGAGAAGCATACACGCGTTCATAACAAAAATGCTAGTGCGATTGTCATACTCGGCCGAAGCAGTCCTTTTCCTCATGTGATTGCGCATGAGGAAACCTTGGCGATCTTTTTAGAAGCTTAAGCCTAATTTTTTAGATGTCATGGCGACAGCCCGAATATAGGGCTTGACTACCATGACCATATATGGTATGACTAATCACTGACGCGATGAAGCCTTCCTATTACTCATCGTTGCGCTGATAATAAAATGCGTTTATTTTTTGCGCCAAAAGCTAAGACCGTAGTACTTGATTTAAGCGTCTTTAGTGGTGCTAGTCTTAGTGTTTAGTGAAGTTTGGTGCACTTGGATAGAGTTTAGAGAAGACTGTACTGTCGCGAAGCGAATCGCAGAGGAGCGCGTGCCTGCTTCGCCAGATGCCGCGACGATCCCAACTGCTCACGAGAAAACGGTTTGTTCTTCTCATTCAATTAATTTTCATTAATTATTCTGGCAGTTAATTGTCCCTTATCTTAACTAAACTCAGGCTCGGATGTCATATATATGAAAGATTGGGTGCCCTTAGAACTGTGATGGTCGTTGAAAGCCGTTATTTGCTTAACTAACGTAACCTCCACAACTTCAACGTGCAGAAATATCACGCGTCGCACAAATAAGAAGATCTTCGTTTAGATGAGTAAATAGAGAATGATGGGTAGATACTTCATTGATAGGCTTAGACTGTGCTCCAAGCCGCCTACTTCTCCGTATATCTGAATAATGTGAATGAGTTTCATACTGACCGGCAAGAATTTTCTCCGCTTTGCAGGCACTCGATTCGCTAATCCAGGACGAAGGAACGGAGGACGGACCTTTTTACACAGCGTTCACAGCTGCTCCGTACTCGCACACCTTGCTGCACAACTTCACTTCGCTGTTCAGGTGAGTTGAAGACGTGTTACAAAACACTCCCACTCAAGTGACTGCACAAGCAAACGTGACCCATAGTCATACCGCCAAACGAAGGTTTAGGCAACGCTATTCTTACGATATAAAAGAGCCTCGGTTCATGATATAATTGTGTGATCGTAATGTTTTGCGGAATATTATTTAGTGGGGTATGTCGGAACGTTCTGCGGAAAAATAACCGATGTTTTACTGTGTACTTGTGCAATAAACATACACTCGCCAAGGTTAAAATAAAAACAAAAAGGCACTGACGTTTCGGGGCCCGTGCGGGTCCCTTGATCACAAGTGAAGATGTCAGCGTGGGCATGCGGCTATTTATGGGTCAGGTGGCGCAACGTGAGGGTGTATTATATCTCTGGTGGTAGATTGCACTTCGTACTGTTTATCGTGCGGTTAGTCGGCTGAATGTAAGAATGTTCTAAAAGCAGACGGGCAGATAAATGTCTTTCCGTTGCGATGATAGCTGCTGCGTCCTATAGTCAATACAGTACACTACGTCTCTGTGTCGCTCTGTTTTTGCGTAATATTGTAATGGTGATCTCGTTGCCACTCGAGAAATCAATGACGCTTGCATAAAAGCAAGTCTTGTAACCCATGTGTTTTCACTGTCATTATTAACCCCATTTTCTTGCCTACGTAGGACGGTGTTCATGCCGGATATGGTCATCATTTACGGTCACTTTTTCGCCGAAGACCAGTGGTGGCCAGACTGCCAGATCGTTCCGCCCACGTTTGTGACGGCACCGGAATCCGGCGCTTATATCTACTCACTCGTAAGCATACAAACGTAATTATCGATGCAATAATGTCGACCTGTAGACAGTGGCGTAGGCAGAATTTTTTTTCGGTGGGCGGCACCTCCTTGATCCGACATTGGGTCTGGACTGATAAGAGGGGTCGAGTGTCATCTTGTGATCTGTACCCCATGATAGAGTGACCTAGAATAGGGGGAGTGTCCAAAGCGCCAGCTCCCGCGTGGCCCTTTTGCCGTGAACTCCCGCGCCGCGCCGCTGCTGCGCCGGACCCGTGGGCTTTCCGCGCTCGGGAAGCGCGCGGAAAGCGAGGGGCGTCTGCTACGCGCTGTAGTTTTTTGCGCCGCGTTTCCACACAGGGCACTTGAAGTCTACTTAACTTTAGTAATGTGGTGTGGAATGGAGCTTATCCATCTTTAAGCGTTGTGTTAGTGCTGGGGAGACAACAGAATGCAAAAAATCATGTGTCAAGGGGCATCAGCGTGGCCTAGTTCCGGTCACAGAGTTCGAGAACGTTGGTACGTGTGTAAAAACGCGCAAAACGGACATGCACACGCAAAGAACGAAAACAAAAAAAACCTTATTCGAACGAGTAATCGGGCAATAGCATCACGCATGCTCGAATTAAGAGCAATAAAAAAAATTGAATTGTACGTGCAGTCAGCTGAAATACTTGCGCGCAGTGACCGCTTCACACTACGAGCTTTTTACTCATGGTCGCCACTGGTTTGCTAGCCATACGCACACCGCTTTATTCGACAATTCATTAGACTCCACTAGATCTTTATTATGGACCGAGCACACCGGGAAGACGCAAGGGGAACAAAAAAAGAAAAAAAAAAGAGTAGAGACGGCCATACGACCGAAATGCTTTTGGCTTATGTTTTTGCTTCTGAGGTAGCGTTCAACAAGGCTCACCGTGCGCAAACATTTGAAAGAAAAGCAATGACAGGTAAACTAACATTATTCTACAAGATTTTGCATTAATGGCGTAATATAGAAAATGCTTTACAAATATCCAGATATAATGCAGCAAAGTTACAAATGCCCCCATTATTGCTGTACAAGCTGCCTGAACGAAAATAGGGTAAGAAATTGACAAATAGAAGGGTAATATCTCAATCACTTCAGAAAATTGTTCAGATGCAGAGATCCCTTATGTACCTAGCCTGAAAAAATGCAACGTGCGATAATATATATATATATATATATATATATATATATATATATATATATATATATATATATATATATATATATATATATATATATATATATATATATATATATATTCGCACGTTGCATTAGATCGCTGACGTCAGTATGAAACGTTCGCGCGTGTGAGATGCGTGCATTGCTTCCAGCCTTCACTATACGAAATGAAAACAGTTTCAAACAACTTATTCTCAACTTTTCTCAACTTCAGATGTTTTCACGGTTCTCGGAGGTAGCGTTCGCTCGGTTCAGAGACTTTACAAAAAGATGTGGACGAGTAGTTACATAAAATACGATTGTTTCCGCGGCAGTTGAGTGCGCGCCAACAGGGCACCCGACCGCAATCTTCCGCTTTTTCCTGATGACCTCAAAATAGCGTCCACCACAATTTCGTGCTGAAGCTCCGGAGTACTTAAATAGCGAGTCTGGTCACCTCTTGAATAAATATAAAAAGATGACCAGATGGGTAAAGCAAGCCTCTTTTGTCCCGCAGACACGTGCAATCAGCTGCTCTGAACTGAGAATCACGTTTGTTTTCAGGCGATCGCTCGTAACGTGAAGTGAGGCATACACGATGATGCACTGTTCTCGTTTTATTTACTTTGATTTGTCTTGTTTTTGCTTTTTAAGGTAGAGCTTTAGATGCCTCATCAAGCACGAATATTGACCGTCGGCGTCCCGCGTAGCCAACACGAGTGATGCACAATATCATCACGCGATGACGTCGACAGAACTTGTGACGTTACTATGACGTCATTCAACGTGACGTCATATGCTGACGCCATCACGTGACACGGTCGCTTTGCATTGCCTCCGTGATCGGGGGCCGATCACAGAGGCAATGTAAAAGCAGGTTAGGTGCAGAAAGCTTGCAATGCCTTCGATCCTGTCGGCAGCCCGAAACCACGTTGTGTGCAGAAGAAAGCTTTCGGAGAAGGGCGGAGGGAGGATCAATGCATCGACTGACGAAAAAGATGGCTTTCGCTTTCGAGTCATCTCAGGCGAATGCATAAGAGACCATGTTTTTTTTTTCATGTAATTTTTTCGCATACATTTTACCTGTGCGGTCAGTTCTTCAAAATGTATAGGTATGTCTAACATGTTTACATTGATACAGGTGACCACCACGTTTTTTATAACCTGACGGAAACAAATCGTCAGACCACACATCGTCAGAATTATTTCTGGCTACAGTAAGCGGGTTTGCGCGCCACACACCATATTATTATTGTTAGTCGTTACGCAAATGGCAAGCATGTCAAGTTATTGATGCCATGACCTATCGGTCGTGTTGGGCATACGTACATTCGTGCCCCTCCGTGCCAATGTTCGTGTATACCGCGTGAACGAGACGCGAGGAATTTTTTACTTCTGGTAGCGCGGCCACGCTGACTGACACATTCAGCTTCGCATGAAATGGCTTGAAACAGCAGAGCGCCGTAGGCAGCCTTGCAAAACAAATGGAATGCACGAAATAAAAGATGGGATATGAAGGGTGCAAACGCGTTAGCATGCATGAGCTAGTTACTACGTGCATTATGTGCTACGTTCTCCTGGTTATCTCCAGTTTATTCTTTCCTGCAGCAAGTTTTCGTTCGCCATTCCACACGAAAGAAAGTTAAGCGCCTTTTCTCACGCTGAAGTGCGCGCAGGATGCGTTCCTCAAACAGCCGCGGAAGTGTTGACCAATGCGGTGACAAACCAGCTGAAAGAATATATACAAAATTCCCGTTTCACAACACACAAACTAACAAACGCGTTTTCTGTGTGATGAGTCGCTGCTGTATTATGTTGCAGTGACGCAGGATTAATTATTGCCCACATTTCCGCAATTTTAGCTAATAGCGGCCAAAATATCACGCGCGTAGCAGACGCTCGCCGCTTTGACGCGGCTTCCGCCGCGGAGAAAGCCCACGGGTCCGGCGCAGCAGCGCCGCGGCGCGGAAGTTCACCGCAAAAGGCCCTCGCTCCTCCCATGTATTCGCGCGGCGCTTTGGACACTCCCCCTATTCTAGGTCACTCTACCCATGAGAAATAATTTTTCGGGTGGGGGGGGGGGGATTCACGGCCCGGTGTGCCACCCCGTGGCTACGCCACTGCCTGTATGCGCTTTGCGTGAAAAAGTAGACCGGCAGCAGCTTGTCTCAGCTATGCCTTGTGTTATTCAGGAAGAGCATCGCGTGTTCGATTTCCAAACACGGCAACGTTCGTATATTTGTCACGTGATTCTGCGTGACACGTCAAGGGGCACAAGGTGGTCGAAATTATGCCGGAGGCTTCGAGTACGGCGTCTCTAAATGGTCTGAAATGATGGGCATGAATTAAGTCGACCACGAACGAACGAGACAAGATGAGCGCAACCACCAACTGTGCTAATTCACGACCCTCATTGCATAGCTATGTTCTACTAACTAGCCCCAAGAGAAGTGCTCTGCAATAGAGGGACGTCATTTTGAGGAGTTGAGGCCGTAATTCTTTTTGTAGGGCAAACAGTGTAGCCAGCGGTAAAATGTAGTGTGATGCTTGGCCGAACAGTTCACACTTGTTTTATCGCTCTGGGAATGATAAGACATTCTACGGTTTCTGCCTTTCCGTATCCTCATGAGGTGTGGACATTGCTTGCGTAAGTAAGGGGCCACGATGCTGAATGTGTCGAGGAAATCTCATTCAAATTAAGGTTTTGCCTAATGACGTACATGCTGTAGTCCCTAAATAAGCAGTTCAGACAGGTGGGGGCACGAGTGTGACAGTCGCTTTTAGGGGAAAGTCTTAGGTGCCTCATCAGACGCTGGTCTTTGAACCACTTTTACAAGTTATCATCGAATGCGAGTTTGTTGCCTCAGAGATGGATTGCCGCAAACATTTCTGGAATCCGCGAAGAACGAGCGGAGTTACAGATGCGTGTGGTACACATTAGGCGCTTTCTCGCTTCTCTTGTCCCGAGAAGAACGCTGGAAACTATAGAGAGGGTTAGGGATGGCAAGAGGGAAATAAGTGACGGCAGGGGATTCATGACCTTGAACGCGCGTGATGAAACGTGGTCGCTCTCTCACATTGCGATTCCTATGCGCGCTAGTGTGGCTACAGTGCTATGTTAGCAGACTATGACGCTATATTAGGCGCTGTCACTTGGCGGCACCGCATGGCAAGATGCGCATCTGACCCAAATGTAGCCCTTCATTTATGTCGGCAAGTGGCCAATACAGAATCGTTGACTGCTGGGCCAGTTGGTGCATCATTGTGAAAGTGTTGAGCGACGCAAAACACAGAAAAGGAAGAAACGTTGTGGACAGGATAGGTGCTTACTTAAAAATGGAGTTTATTGAAAATATTCCAAGAAAACGGAGTGGGTGCGCATGCGTCGTCACAAACTAAAGATCTAGCGACTCGTGAGAGAAATCGCCGAGGCTGGCCACTATCATGCACACTATCATGCATGTGCGTCAGTGTTCCGTCAGTAGCGCTGGCGGACAAAGAACTGCGCTATTTGCAAAGGTGATAGCATTTCAGAAACTTTTCAGTGCGTTGCATATGAGCTTAGATTGTGACTACGCATGCGCGCCTACTCCGCTTTCTTGGAATCTTTTCACGCCCCTGTCACGGATTCACATCAACCCAACCCAAGCACCTCGTTCCGGCATCGATTTCATGCGCCTTGCTAATGCTCAGCGCACAGACCCGGAACCTCCGACCCTTCGAACTGCGAACAACTCCTTGCGCTTTGAAGAGGTCTCTCTACCTGGCTGTGACTATACCGTCAGTTGCGACGTGTCTACAGGTCGGGCTCGACCGTACGTCCCACAACAATTCCGACAAGTTTTCGACGCTCTACGCTTCTTATCACACCAAGCAGTGCGAGCTACATAACGTCTCGTCACCTCCCGCTACCTATGGCCCCATATGAATGCTGATGTCCGTTGCTGGGTGCGGTCGTGTAGCTAGTGCCAGCGTGCCAAGGTTAACGGACACACCATGAGCGCACCGGGTCATTTTCCACCACCAGACGTTCGTTTTGGCCATGTTCACGTCGACACTGTGGGTCCGCTTCCACCTTCCGCGAACCAACGTTACATACTCACTTATATCGACCTATTTACCAGCTGACCGGAAGCAACGCCGCCAAGCAACATCGCTGCAGAATCTGTGGCACAAACTCTTGTGTGCACCTGGATAGCTCGATATGGCGTGCCACACACCATAACGACAGACCGAGGGAGACATTCAAATCGTCCCTCTTTCATGCTCTCTCCCGCCTTCTAGGCGTAACACACATACGAACTACAGCTTACCACACCAGTTCGAACGGCATGATGGAACGCCTCCACCGTCAGCTGAAGGCATCACTGCGTGCGCAAGACTCAACAATTCCATGGGCAGAGCGCCTGCCTCTGGTTCTACTAGGTCTTCGCACTGCGGTGAAAGAAGACACACAGTGCTCATCCGCAGAGCTGGTTTTCGGCACGACACTTCGCGTACACGGCGAATTCTTTGCCTCGGAACCGACATCAGCTGAGCTACACTCTTACGCCGACCGCCTGCAGGCTCCTATGGCTACTGGTTTACCACCGCCGCTGCGTCATCATTGCAAGACAGTATATATGAGCCCATCATTACTCCATACCAGCTATGTCTTCATCCGTCATGATGCTACTCGTGCTCCATTACAAACACGTACCTTACGATGGTCCTTTGGAAGTTCTCAAGCGCGACCCTAAGTACTTCACTCTCCTTGTTAACGGACGCGACGAGACGATCTCTATAGACCGTTTGAAGCCAGCTCACGTGGGCGCTGACAATGCCATCTCAAGCAACTAAACCGCTCGACGGCAGTGCCTTCATCGCTAGGGGGGGGGGGAGCCATGTAGTGAGCATCGGACAGGCGATAGCGCTGCAGTGGACAGTGTCCTTAGGTCCGCAGAAAAAGACGAAGAGACAGAGAAGCTCGGACATCATGGCTGGGACATCGCCTTAGTTACCCCGCAAATAAATGTTTGCTTGCTTCGAGCCTTTTGTTCCCGCCACGTCATCGCGAACCGAACGGTGAGACCAGCACGCACATTACTCTTCTACTGATGCTTGTAAAATATGCGCCCCGGCTGAGCAATGTTAGAGTTAGTGCCGTAGCCATGCAGCGTGTCCCCCTCCTCTTTTCCCATCTCCTCATGAATCCCTCACGCGACGAAAGACGGCCAGCGTGTTTCCTCTCCGCTAAATAAGCGTTTGTCGCCTGCGCTGGCACGCTTTCGCTCGCACATAAAACATACTACACAGAGAGAGATGTCATCAGTTTGGTCTTTATGCGGAGCATATCATGGCGGCGCCGTGTCCATATAATTTGCTCTCACAAAACAACATTCAACAGTATAGTTTATCGAAGCGCCGAGTCGAGGACCGTTAAAGAGGTTCTATATTACGCTATCGTGCATTAATATGGCATAGGTTTCAGTAGCAGAAACTGCAGTTTGCCTGCAACCAAAAATAAACATGGAGCCAAAGTTCCGTTGCTGCACTTTAATGCCAGATGCACCATATTTCATTGGCGGAAACAGCAGTTTGCCTGCAGCCAAAATTAAATATGGAGAGTTCCTTCGCTGCACTTTAATGCCAGATGCAGCAGATTTAAGTAGCGGGAACAGGAGTTTGCCTGCAGCCAAAAATAAACATGGAGCCAAAGTTCCTTTTCTGCACTTTAATGCCAGATGCAGCGGATTTTAGTAGCGGAAACAGCAGTTTGCCTGCAGCCAAGATAAACATGGAGCAAAAGTTCCTCTGCTGCACTTTAATGCCAGATGCAGCAGATTTCAGTCGCGGAA
This sequence comes from Rhipicephalus sanguineus, assembly GCF_013339695.2. Taxonomy (NCBI): domain Eukaryota; kingdom Metazoa; phylum Arthropoda; class Arachnida; order Ixodida; family Ixodidae; genus Rhipicephalus; species Rhipicephalus sanguineus. The sequence goes on along the minus strand of NC_051185.1, from coordinate 109,920,660 downwards.
ACAGCAGTTTCCCTGCAGCCAAAATTGAACATGGAGCCAAAGTTCCTCTACTGCATTTTAATGCCAGATGCAGCAGATTTCAGTAGCGGGAACAGCATTTTCCTGCAGCCAAAAATAAACATGGAGCCAAAGTTCCTTTTCTGCACTTTAATGCCAGATGCAGCAGATTTCAGTAGCGGAAACAGCAGTTTGCCTGCAGCCAAAATAAACATGGAGCAAAGTTCCTCTGCTGCACTTTAATGCCAGATGCAGCAGACTCCAGTAGCGGGAACAGCAGTTTGCCTGCAACCAAAAATAAACATGGAGCCAAAGTTCCTCTGCTGCACTTTCTTGCCAGATGCAGCAGATTTAAGTAGCAGGAACAGCAGTTTGCCTGCAGCCAAAATTAATCATGGAGCCAAAGTTCCTCTGCTGCACTTTATTGCCAGATGCAGCAGATTTAAGTAGCAGGAACAGCAGTTTGCCTGCAGCCAAAATTAATCATGGAGCCAAAGTTCCTCTGCTGCACTTTATTGCCAGATGCAGCAGATTTAAGTAGCGGGAACAGCAGTTTGCCTGCAACCAAAAATAAACATGGAGCCAAAGTTCCTTTGCTGCACTTTAATGCGACATGCAGCCGACATTAGTCAAATCGCCCGTTGTTGTTCGTGGTTGTCGATAGAAGAAACCTTGTGAAGTGTCTTCAGGGTGACGCTGAGGGGAAATAGTTTTATTATTTAGGAAGCAAATTAATCACTGTACACTGCTGAAATATACCCACAAATCTTCACTTTCGTTTGTTTCGTGGTAACAAGAGGATCGTTAATAGCAAAAATAGCGAAAAAATGTTTTTTTTGTTTAGCTTAGCATCGAAGCCATAACGCGGGACATTCAGCGTTGCGCCGTGGATTTCAGTTTTCGGCTTCGTACATGGCAACTTTGGACCCAGTAAAAGAAGGCTTGTCATGTCGGGCTGTTTTAGAAAATAGTGTTGTTCCTTTGCCGATTAATATGTATATTTAGTAGTTGAGCTTAGCAGACGCTATAAAAATCCTTGATGTCCACTTTGCATGGTGGGCAAACCACAAGGCAGCGCCGCCGCCACTTTTTTTTCTTCTTTTGGGTATCTTTTTCTTGCTTACTGCGCCTCTTCTCGCTGTAACAGTGGGGCTATTGTTACTGTACGACAGCAATCTACTAACAGAGATGCAATGATTTATCTCCTGAGTCTCTACTTAGGACACGACATCTGAGCGTTCAGGGTTGGTCGAGGCATTTCTGGTTGATTTTTTTTTCTGAGTGTCCAATGCACAATTCTAATTTTCAGGTTTCCAATTCCAAGACAGTTACGAAAATTTCTGCAAGTATGCGAGGAGATGTTTAATGCTGTAAGATGTCCTGTGAAATACAGTGTGATAGAGAAGCTGTCGGTCCAAAATATTAATTTCAATGCGAACGTGATTGCCTAAAGCACGTTTGGGTCAAAAATTGAAAATGATAGTCCCGGAAAAAAAGAAGTAGACTGGTTTCGGTCATAGAATATGTCCCACGCCTTCTCGAAAAATATTGGTCCATGTTTCATCTATTGTCATAGTTTGTTGCAGCACTATTGCAGTTGCAGCCTTGAAGGAGACAAGTCCGCTTGTCGAAACGTAGGCTACAGCGACACCCCGTGTTCAAGAATTTTCGATCTCTTCCAGCGCTATTTGTTATTTGGTAGCGCACTGCGGCATTTTATGGTTGCTTTTAACGGCACATAGACGCCTGAAGCCATGAAGCGCAATGGCACGTTGTGTTCAGATGTGAAGCTTCTGAAACCTCCCTCCTCCTCTCGTTCAGGAAACGGCGCACTACAACGCGCGGCAGCTCCAGGAAGCCGACTTGCCGGCTCACACCGTGGCCGTGTCTGTGGCCATGTTCGGGCGCTGGTACAAGCTCCGATACGAGAACGACTCGAGGACGGAGGGCCAGCCTGTCGGCGACATCCTATTCGACATGTGCCAGCAGACCGGATACGACGAGCAGCTGGGCAGTGTCACGCAGGTTGGCCCTCACTTTTATTCTCCACGATGTGCATTGCAGGGAATGAAACACGCGCTTGAGTAACAGGAACGCCATATGCACATTTCTACTGGTGACGTCATGTATGCGTGAAATTTATATGGAAAAATGCCTCTAGCTCCATATGCCCTTTATCTACAATCATATATCATAATCTGAGACGTTGAACGAAGACCCAGAACGAAGACCACAATAATATAACGTCGTACGCTCATATGGGAATAAGGTGGCCTCATACAGGTTTATGGTACGCTCATATAGGATAATGTGTGACCGTTTCCGAGTATGTATATTTCATCTGCCGTAGCCATCAAACGATATCATTACTTTGGAGAGCGCTGAACGGGCTCAGTAACCGATTGAAAGTGTTATGGGCTTTTCATTAGAGTAATTTTGGTTGATAGAAACGTAATACATAGAAGCTTGAATCAGCGATAGCGTTAATTATTGTGATGTGCCGAGTGATGACCATGGCAAGAGATGCGCCGTAACCTCCGTCCGTGCTCTCTCTATTTTTCTCTCTATCTCTTGCACACGTGAACGCACATGCGCGCACGTATACACGCGCACGAGCACACACACACACACACACACACACACACACACACACACACACACACACACACACACACACACACACACACACGCGCGCGCGCACACAAACACAGACACACACACACGCGCACATACACACACACACAGAGTCAGAAGCTGCATGCAGTCTTGAATTTAGATTTCTGGCCTGTTCGAAAACGTGCTAACAGCATTCACTGTGCAGTTCGACCGAATACAGTCATAAATCGCTGAGAAATTCAAATTTTTCTGAGAACTAGTGGTCTCTAAACGTTGACACCGACTGTACGTGCCGAAAATTGTGGCCGAAGCCTTTGACGTCCCGGTCCTCGATTATAGCAGCCCGTTGTAGAAACCATTGGGACACCAGCGAATCGTCACAGGATGTCGCTACCAGCGTCCGGTACACCGGTATTTCGCAAACGCCCTCGCGAGTGCCAATACCGGACGCTACAAGTGTTGGCTGGAACATTCATGCTTGAAATGCCTTCTGCCTCGCGCAACTGAAATGTAAGCGATGGTAACGAAAGGTGTCGGATCTGCGACAAAATTGATATCAATTCATTTTTCTGCTTAATTTGAACGGGCACACTATCGTTTAATGTTTTGATTGTTTCAGTATCAAGAATCGGTGTTGTGAAATTTTGTGCATCGATAACTGAATACAGAAGAAACCGTGCTGCATATTTTTCTTCAGCCATACTATCTTTCGCAACTGAAACATTAACTCAAAGAAGTAATCTGTTTCAGACGGTGCCACTTCGCCTGCGTGTCGTGAGAAATAGAAGAGTGTGTTCATTTATGCTGCACAAAGTCAAGTTAGTAATAGGACGAAGTTTCATTTTTCTTGTTGGTTTTGCATTGCCATTTCTAATACACTATAATTAAGGAGCGCATGGATTGCGCTGCCGCTCAGAGGCGGACGATTGATGTTATGTTGTATAGCACTTGTTATATTCTTCATCACGCGCATTACAATAGGTGTGCCAACTGCCCACGTGGACCAGCAGGGTACATTCGCAGGCGCACCGTTCTGAATACTGTTACGACACCAACACGGAATTGATTTTCACATTCGACACCACGGAGACGTTGCTCCAAAAGGTGGGTTACATTTTTGTGTGAAAGCCCTTCTTTATTGCGGCGACTTTTCTGCATGATGGTGCTTATTATAAGTTATATGCAAAGTCGCGCGTTCTTTTGTTTTTTTTTCTTTTGCAGTAAAATTATGGTTTCTATTTCTGTATCAGCACCATTTTATGTTTTAACGGCCCCTTTATTTCACCTTTAGGAGATGGGCAATATTTTTTGTTGGGATTCTGAGAGAGAATTATGTGATTGCACATGCTTTCTTGTAGTAGAATGCCTGGAGATCAACCAGGCTAGGTCGCGGGATCGAATACTGGCCGCAGCAGCCGCATGGAGGCGAAAATGCTTGAGGCCCGCGTACTTAGATTTAGGTGCACGTTAAAGAACCCCAGGTGGTCGAAATTTCCGGAGTCCTCCGTTACGGCTCCCCTCATTATCATATCGTGGTTTTGGGATGTTAGACCCCAACAATTATTATTATATTATGAGCCAGGCTAACATCACTTGCGTATCATTAGATCTTGTGTACATTTCTGAGCCAACAACGATTGCTTCGTACGTCTCTCAAGCATTAAAAATAAGCTGGCCTTTGCCTGTGTTCGGGCTAAATATGACGGCGGCTGTACTTGGAAAGTTTTATAAAAGCAGTGCCCTATCTCAGGCAAACTTTGCAGCAATTAGAACCGAAATGATGAAATAGCACCTCGCACCCGCACCTTCCGCATTTCCGCCATAGAAACATAACGTGCACAGCCGCACGTCATTGCCAGTAAACGTCTTTAAGTGTTTCTCTTGGTAGCACAACTTAATTGCATTTAATCTACATTCTACACTATGCATGGTCGTGATGTTCAAAGCAACCACGTATCCATTTTTACGTAACCTCGCTTTGTACTGTGAAGCTATTACGCATTTGTCACCGGTGTCCTGAAAGAAAAAAAAGGTACGCAGCAAATATGGATATTTTAGGGGTAATTTAAAGACTGGCAGTCAAATCTTTCGTGTATTAGGAGTTAAACGAAAATTCTTAAGCCCTTGTTTTCTGCCTGTTGTGGGGCGCTGCATGAAACGTTTGTAAACCTTCTCTGCTATCCAGAGAGTACCAGGCGTAACAAAACGCCTTAGTCTTATGAAAAAAAAAGATCACAGTTTCGCTGCAAGGGTGGAGCAATAAATGCGATAGCAACAATGTTATAATAAGTAAGGCTAGCAGCTAACTCTTTTGGATCCGATCTCGCGTAACTCTACAAAACGCTGGGGTAAGAGAATATGGCCACTCCAGTAGCGAAGTGGTTTTCGTGCTACACGTCGTCTCAACGTGAAGTAAGCGGTGAGAGTACATCACGTGCAAGGCTATAAGAGGCGTTTGCTGATGTCTGTCGAGATGACCCGTGCGCCAGCGCTCGCGACTGGGCCCTGATGACCAAAGTTCGCAGTTGCTTGATGCTCGAGCGACGCAGCCACCCCTCTCTATCAGCGTCCCTTCATACCCCTTCGCCTGACGAAAGACGGGCGGGGCGTCTCCTCAGTGCTTGAGGAGCAATAGACAGCAGGCCTCGCACGGGGAAAGAACATACGATGCGCGGGGCGATGTTACTGATTTGGACTTCATACAGAACATGACGGCAACGGCGATGGCAAAAACCCATCGAGAGTGTCCATATAATTGCTATCGCAATAAAAGAACCCTCCTGACATTATAGGGGGTATGTCCATTTAAAGTTTGCAGTGACCTGTCATTGAGGCATTGAAAAGAATTCATGGACACTGAAATTTCCTGCGTAATACCATACCAGGTGTATAGCTGGTTTTCTCGGTCACTGTGAGTTCAACGAAGGTGCGTTGTGGAGTATGTTTTTAATGAAATGCGCGCAGCGGCTGATATGTGATCAGAATTTAATTACAGCCTTTGCAAAGAAATACTTACTGAAGCGTGCCAGAGCGTTAGAAGCCTACTTGAAGATTGTTTTAAGTGTTGAAACTGTATTGAACTCACACACTGAGCTGTGTGTTCTTCGCTTTCGTCCTTAGTATTTCCTTTGCTTTATAGTTAATAATAATAATAATAATTTATCCCCACCAATACAGTGTTGATGGAGGGGGTGAGAAGAAAAGCGACTAGCCGCTTGAATAAGTTCCCACCCCCCAGTTACATCAGGCAGGGGTAGTAGTGGCGACAGAGCACATAGAATGTAGCAATAACTGGCCCTAGTTATACAAAATATACGTAAACTTGAGTGATCGGAAATGGAGGTAATACAGGTCATGTACACTCTTATTATAGCAATAGGCATAGACAAGCATGTGTACAAGTATAGCAAAGACAAAGCATTAACAGCAAAAAAAAAAAGAGAAAAAGAACATGGCCACACATTAGTTGATCTAAATAGATATAAAGCAAATGATACACTTTAACTGTTTGAAGATTTAATTAGAAATTCGCGGAGCTGCGCAAGTGTAATGTCCGTAATCTCAATGCCCGCAAAATGGAGTTAGCGTACTAAATCCGTGACAACTCGAACGGATTTCAGTTCTTAACAAAGAACCGAAGCTGTCGTACGCATTGACACGTCGAATAGACAAGTGGCATCTTATGCAGCAGAATAATGAAGTTTTTATTCAAACGAGGCTTTTATTCACGTCTGTGGAGCGTCTGCATTTAAACAACGAATGGGAGGCACACGAAGTTTCACTCGAGTTGGGTGGCAAATTGGGCTAGTTGGAACATACTCAACATGTTCAGCGCAAAGAAGAACACGAAGACACAAGGAAAGGCACGACACAAGCGCATGTGTCGTGCCCTTCCTTGTGTTTTCGTGTTCTTTTTTGCGCTGGACATGTTGAGAAGTTTCACTCCACAGCCGCAACCGGCAGAGGCGCAATTGTGGATGCGGCAGTTGCTTTTATCGCTTGACAAACTAGGTTGCCCTGTAATATGACCCCGCATTTTCATGAGGGACGACGACGAGCCCGCGCTCACTTCCATGACCCTTTCCCTCCGGACACTGTCACATGCTACGCTGACGCAGCGTATCAGCAAACTCACCGCTCCACTGCCCGTGTCATAACGCCTACCCCCCTGGACATTCCAATCACATCCACTGCTGGCCCCTTCTCCTTTCCCACTTCCCCTCTATCTCTTGAATTTGGCCGCGATCGTTCATGCGACGCAAGAATGATGCCTTCTTCCTGCCTCTCCTCCGTACCGCATTTGTTCGGATTCCATGGCGGCCATCCGGGCTCTTCGCGACAACCGAGTCTCCGAGGATTTTCATAATGACCTTTCCGACGCTTTTCTCCTTCTCGCCTGCTTTGGTCCCTGTGGTGCGGGTCACGCGGCGTCACGCGGTTATTACTGGTAATCAGCTCGCTCATGAGCTTGCCCGCGAGATGAATAGCCGGGATACCCGCCCGTCTACTTGCTTTTCCTCGTGGATAACCGCTGCCGTACACCAGCCCCCGCGGCATGGACCAGCCACATCCACGTAGAAGACTCCGTGCTTGTTGCCATAGGGACGATACAAGGCATCCCCCCTCGCCTGGCGACGATCATTATGGTCCTCCCTATCCATCTTTGTGGGGAGGAATCGAACTCTGACGGCTTGTCTCCAGAGTTAGGGCACTTGGACGCGCTCCTGAGTGCGAAAGTCGTGTTTCAAGTGGAGCTGGTCTAGCATATGCTGTCCCGACTTTGTCTGTGTTAGATGTGTGTGTTCGTGAGGTGTGCTTCCTTGAGCTCCTGAAAGGTGTTCACCACTTCCAAAGCGAGACATCTCGCGTTAGAAGTTGCGACAGGGAGGTCAAGGGTCCTCTTCAACACTTTGACTTTGCTTCATCATGCTTCCGCAGATACAGACAGGGGACCGAATATAAAATTCGGCTGATTACGAAGGCATGAGCTAGCCGTACAGCATCCTTCCTTCGTAATCCCCCTTTCTTGTTGGATTCGCGTCCGATCATTCGGCCCATTTGGTCCCCAATCTTGCGGAGCTTTTCTAGTGTTGTGTCGACTCTTCTTTGATGGTGAATAAAGAGTCCGAGAATTCGGATCTCCTTGGCCTCGTGTATGGGGCCACTAGCCAGAAGGAGACGCAGTTTTGTGGTGTCCTTAGGCGATGGTCTAAGATGCACAAATTCTGATCTGTCTGGTGCACACTGGAGTCCGCAGCGCTCTGCGTAGCGATCCACTACGTGAGCGGCTGCTTGCAGACTTTCCTCCATATGCCCGATGCTTCCCTCTGTGGCCCAGATGGTGATATCGTCGGCGTACTGCGCGTGCGGCAAGTGGGGCCGGGCGATGTACCATCGCGACGTTAAAAAGTAGAGGGGAAAGCACAGCGTCTTGTGGCGTCCCCCTGGTACCCAGTACGTAAGGTCCATATTCATTGTCTTGGATTCTGACGAGCGCGGCACCATCCGTCAAGAAATCCTTGCTATAATTGAATGTGTTTGTGCCACAGTGGGTCTCCCTGAGATGTGTTATTATAGTGCTGAGTTTAATGTTGTCGAAGGCTCCCTTTAGATCTAAGCCAGGACAACCTTTTCATTGTGAGGGTGCTCCGTTGGTTGCAATATGTCAAGACTGAGTTGTGCGGAGTTGTGTGGACGGAAGCCGAATATGGTGTCTGCAATAGTGTTGTGATTTTCCAAATAATCGGAGCCTATCTTGCACCATCGCCTCCGTTAGTTTGCCTACACACTATGTGAGCGAGATAGGTCTCAGGTTGTCCGTATTAATTTCTTACTCTTCTTTTGGAATGAAAGTGACAAGTGATGTTTTCCAATCGAGCGGTACAAGAGTCTCCCCTTTCCATATCGCATGGAGGTTGGCCAGCAGTTTCACTGTGACCTTGTCTCGACTGGGGGCAGTGCCTCTCTTCATTTTGGCCAAGGCCACCTTGAGGTCGTAAAGGTGGAACGGCTTATCCATCTCTGCATTATCTCTGCCTGCGTAGAGATATTACTCACCTCGAGGGTCCTGTTTGGTGTAGAGAAACTTATCCCTTAAGGTATCGGCCAGCTGTGTTGTTGTGCCCTAGAAATTGTGTAAAGCGCGTTGCAAGTGTTTCTGTGTTTCTCCTCGCGATTGAACGGGATCAATCAAGCTGGGGAAGAGCTTCCATGTATTTTCCCCCAACATTTGTCGGGCTGCCGTGTAACATCGACCTATCCAGCTGGAATGAGCTGAGAGGCATACTCGGCCGCCTGTTGGGTCAGATGTGTTATACGCCCTGTCAGCGTTCTGTTGCGCTTTTGTCGTTTCCGTCTTTTCGTGAGACTGCGGCGAGCTTCCCAGAGATGGAGTAAATGATTATCCACCGCTGGGAAGTCCTCTATCGTCTGTATGTATTTCTAGTGTCTCTGGAATGTTGTCATGAGATTTTGAGCCAATGAGATGTATAAATCGTCCATAAGACTGGTCTGTGGCAGGGACTTACGCAAACCTGACCAGTCTGGCAGTTTGGCCCGAGTTGATGGTCTTTTTAGGGCCGGGTATGAATCAAGGTGTTAAAATGACTATCTACCGCTCGGAAAAAATTTTCTGATTGTGGTGAAAATGAGATCATTCGTCACATCGGCGGCAACGAGCATACTTTTGCCCCATAAAAAAGGAATGATATTTTTAATTTGATGTTAAAAATCGTAAAAGAATGACCGCTAGCGTCACCCAACAGTGATGTGGTTCAATCTACTGGTAGGACAAGAAATCCTTGCAGGTAGACTCATTTTGCTTAAAAACAAACATGTATAACTTGAAATTGTATTTACGCACTTGAAGCACCTTTCGGTTACGCCAGGGAGTCATTTTTTGCTTTTTTTTTCTCGCGCATCCAAAAAGGCGCCCGGTGGCGCTGCTTGCGGCGTCGTCTTCGATTTCGTCTGTTTAAACTCATGCGCTATGCCATGCGGCTCTCCGCGCTGGTCGTACTGTGCCGCTGTATTGCTGTTAGGATGTCTCATGTGCTGCGTTGTGAAGGCGCGCATTTATTGTCTCTTTCTGGTGAATCGACTGGGCTTGGATTGCGGCAGCAGTGCTAAAATAAACGCATAGATTGCGATTACAGCAAAACAAGTGTTCTGTAATCGTATAATAAGGCTGCATTTAACCGCTAGCGCGCTGAAAACGACTGTTACATTCATTACAATAGGGTTCAGCGAAAATAAAAGTAATCCTACAGAAGTCACATGTGCTTTCGGTTTTAATTTTTACCGGCACTACAGTCGTCATTGTGTCTACCAACCAGTGTTGTGGGCACGTTTCACCCCAATGGATGAAGACCAAACGCAGATCGAAAAAATTTTGTTTTAAAAATTTCTACTCACTTTCCAGAGAAACCGCTGCAAGGTTGGACACTTCAGACGGTACGCTTTCTATTGCGGTACAAAACAGAAAAGCGATGAAGGACGGTAGACAGTCCCTTTAAAGATGCAGTGATCGCTTCTTAGCGTGTCTTCGGTGTTGTACCACTCAATGGGTTGTGTGTGTTTGGAAAGCGTGAGATCGGGACAAGTATCCCGAGTCACAGAGTTTCGTAGACGTGATGGTTGTGCTGAGTCAGTGTGCAGGGTTATGTCTAGCGTGGAGATGAGCTCCGCTAGCTTTCTACCGCGCACTTCCTCCTCCTTGTAAGCACACACGTTGCTGGGGTTACAAGCACCACGCCTTGTGTAACTCCACGCCTTGCTTTCTCTACGTGGATTCAAGTAGATGGATCTCGCTGAAATGTGTTGTACCCAGAAACTGGTTGAGGCCCCGGGTTCCTGTAGAGCCCCGATGACTGCTAGAATTCGGGATGTCTCTAAGTGGAGACGGAAATGAGCGCGCTCAGCGGGATCCTTAAAGCCCCTACAATTCGACTGTACGAGTGACAGCGGTTACTGTCTTGAGTTAGGTCGGCTCTGCCGAGGTCCCTGCGCCATGATTACCGCTATTAGAAGCTTGCTGGCTCTCCGCTACCTGAAAGGGAGGAACGAGACGGGCGTGTTCGGTACCATCCTCATCAATATTACGGCAAGCTTTCGAGGGGCGACCAACCTCCTTTACCGGTCCCGCCCGCCTATACAATTTAGGACGAGCCTGAATCCAGGACTTTACATTTTGGGTCACCGCAACAGTGATTTATGAGTGAGTGTAGTCACTAGCTGTTGCATTTGTGCCTGTATTATTTGCGCGATCATTGTTGGCAGCGGTGCCATCTGGTCGGTGACACTTTTTTCGAGCGCCGTCATGCGGCTTTCCAAGTTGTTGATGAGAGGGCCATACGTCACCGGTCCCATGCCCGAGCACAGTGAGGCCAATTTGTCACCGCGATCCAGAGTTCCTGGTAAAGGCGGCTCTGCCCTTACGTTTTGGAGTGCAATGACATTTTGTTCTAATTGCTCATTCTTCGGAGAAATGCTAGCTCTTTCTTGAGATAAAGTTCTTTGAGGTGAGGGGGTGGAGGTGGAGGCGACCCCTGCCCACTTGCTCACCTTGGATGCTGTGGCCACTTTGTTGTCAAGGGGGAGAAGTCGCCTTCCTGGGAAACTGGTGTATCGACACTTTGTCAAGATGCGTTCCGGTTCTTATCCTTTTTAGATGTCTTTATTTCGGGAGCAGGCCCGGTGGCTTAACCGGACTTGCCCGATGGCACCTCCGTTGCCGGGTGCATTGCTCGTCTTGTTTCTAGGGACCCCTTGTTGGCTTCCTGGGCGTTGAAGCCAGCGGAATTTTCCCCTGCCGGTGAGATGGGCTGTCACGTATCTCGGGAGCGCTTGCAATGTGTGATGGAGTTGGGAGAGAGAGCGAGGCCGGAGACCGTGGCGTCACTGCAAACAAACTTTATATAACACAACACTGCAAACAAGAAGTTAACACCAAAAATTTACATCAAAATGTAACGTTAGAAAAAGTGACGCTATAGCGCGCAATCTCTAACAAATCGCAAAGCCTACAGGCTATGCTTAACTCCTATAGACTCCAAAGTCTGGCCACTATGGCGCCTCAGTCTCGCTACGCGAATCGAACGTTCTTACGGTTCGTGTTGCCCGTCGCCTCGATTCGATGCGAAGATCGACGCCCTGCCCAGTTGTCGCCGCTGCTGTCGACGTCTTGGGGTCGTCGTCATCGATCCGCTGCGTAGCTAGTCTTCCTCGTCGCCGATCCTCCGGCCCTTCGTCGAGAACATCCGTCTCGTCCAGTTAGGCCTAACTCCTGGCCTCCCCTTGGTGCCACCGGGTCAAACTGTCGACGTGGCTCTCCGGTGATTGCTGGTGGGTCGCCGTCGTCTTGCCGAGCTGTGGTAGTGCTGCAGGTGCCTCGAGAACTGCGTACTGAGGCTGCCGCAAGCCCGGGACGCCTCGCTCGGTAGACCCCGAGGTCGACGGCCACCCTCCCGGGGCATGCACAACGCTGCCTCCAGAACTCAGCCCTGCCGTTCCCGTCGCGGACGCGACGTTGGCTTCCACCACCTTGCTCCTCGACGACTCCACCGAACAATGCCCAACTCTTCTTCTCTGGTCCCACACCTCAGCTCGGGTCGCGTGGCACGCGCCTTTCTCCGGCCAATGGCTTGCGTCGACGTGGCGGGGGTGCACACCATCGGGTACTTTTCCATTCCCCGCACACCATCGACGCATTGCGCTGTCCGGCACGCGCCCCGTGCCTCTTTACTCATGACATTGGGCCCCCTTTTGAGAGTTTTTTCTTAAAAAACTGCTTCGGTCCTCCTCTTCAGGGTTATGGCCCTCTGCTCTTCTGATAGTGTCTTGTAGCTTGTGCTCCTCTTTCCTTGCTTGACCTATGCACACCTTCATTTCCCGACTTTGTCACGCACTTTCACTCACACTTTACTTCACCGCACATAGTTCATACAACACCACTATCATTAGTTCTACACACCACATGTTCATTGTCCAGAACACTAAAATCTACCAGGTACGATACTACACAATGTCACAATTGGACGCTTCATTGGTGACTAATCACAAAGTGCTTGACATCTTTCTGTATGCCTGGCCAAAATGCCTCCTTCGTCACTTCCCTACGCAGGTTCTGTGTATCTCTGAACCCATTCGCATACCAATGCTCTAAAATGACCTGTCTATAACGTGCGGGCACCATCAGTTGTCTAATTAGTGTCCCTCTTTTCCAAAACTTACGGAAAATTAACTCCTTGAGTGATTCGTAGGACACTCCGTCTATACATCCCTCTCTTGTTGGTTCACGGCCAATTCTATCTATCGCGTGCCTCAGAGTTCTGTCCCACCTCTGTTCATTTGAGAACTCCTCAGAGGTTACACCTACCCACTCCAACATTGGCACTTTATCCTTGCCTCGTGCCTCGCTATTCCCACTTCCCCTACTAGCTTCAATGCTCTCGGGGCTTCCAGTTACCGGTTTCTTTTGTTTGGCATATTTCTCTCGCTGTACTGGGTCATCCACCCTTCTTACCCCTGGCCTATTTCCCAATATCACATCATAGATGGGATCTTCCATACACTTTGCTGTGAGTACGCCTACGAAATAAGGAGTATCTAACCTTATTTTCGCCTCGGGTAACTCCTTCTTGGATCCATCTACAAAGACCACTGTGCCTATTCTCCCCGTGAAATCCTTTTTATACACCAGACTTCTCCTCACTAACACAGTATCCGCTCCTGAGTCCCTCAGCACCGTTACCCGTTTGCCATTTACTTTACCTTCCACAACTGGCATATTAACACCTTCCGACCTATCTATCACTGCACCAACTATCTCTTCCTTCCCTTCTGACCTCACTGCACACGCAGTATGCTCTACCGGTCTATTCCTACACTCGTTCGCTTTGTGCCCTCTTTTCTGACACAATTGGCAGGTAACGTGGGATTCTTGTTGACTAGTGCTAGTGCGGCAGTTCATAGCTATATGCCCCAGTCGATTGCACAAGAAACACCGCTGCTGTGCCCTTTGTTTACCCCTTGGGGCCTCACTGTTGCTCTCTTCTTCCTTGTGATCGTCTCTGTCACCTTTTTCTAAGTTCCTTAGACCCTGAGCCTCTACGAATTGGTCCGCTTGCTTTGCCATCTCCTCTACTGTGCTTAGCTTCCTCTCTTTCAAAAATACTGCTAAGTTTTTGCTGCACCTGTTGAGGAATTGCTCAGCAACCATTCTGTCGCGGACCCCTTCATAGGTCTTTTCTGTCTCAGACAGCTCTATCCAGCGATCAAAATAGTTAGCTAGCCGACACGCAAACTGCTTGCCAGTTTCTGCATCTTCGGGCTTACACGTTCGGAACTTCTCCCGAAACCCTTCAGCCGTCAACCTGAACCTCTCTAATAAAGTCTTTTTAACTATATCGTAATCCATAGACTCGTGTGCTGGCATGCGCCCAAACACACTCAACGCCTCTCCCACGAGACACAGACTCAAGGCATTTGCCCACTCGCTCTTCTCCCAGCCTTGCCCAATGGCGATCCTTTCGAATCGATGCAAATATGCATCAAGGTCGTCCCTTCGCTCATCGAAGGGCGCCATCAGTTTACGCGGGCAAATTTGTTTCGGCCTGGGAATAGGCGAGTTGGCCGACGCTGACGTGGGAGTACTCGCGTTACTCGGGTCGGTGCGCGGACAAGCGTTCACCTCGGCTAGCTTCAGCTTAAGCTCGAGGATCTCCTTCTCACGCTCGTGCTGTTCACGCGCTTCGCGCGCACGTTCCTTTTCGCGCTCCTTCTCGCGCTCGTACTCTGCTTCGCGTGCCCGTTCTCGCAGCGCGAGCTCCTTGTCATGCTCCTTCTGAGCGACCTCAAAAAACCTCTTCGTCTCCTCCTTATCCATCTCTACGTCTTTGGCCACGGCCGCCAACTTCTCCCAATCCATCCTTGCAACCCCCGACGATACGTAACTGGGCCAAACGCTGGAAAAATCCTGGCAGGCTCGCCACTTATTATGTCACGTATCTCGGGAGCGCTTGCAATGTGTGATGGAGTTGGGAGAGAGAGCGAGGCCGGAGACCGTGGCGTCACTGCAAACAAACTTTATATAACACAACACTGCAAACAAGAAGTTAACACCAAAAATTTACATCAAAATGTAACGTTAGAAAAAGTGACGCTATAGCGCGCAATCTCTAACAAATCGCAAAGCCTACAGGCTATGCTTAACTCCTATAGACTCCAAAGTCTGGCCACTATGGCGCCTCAGTCTCGCTACGCGAATCGAACGTTCTTACGGTTCGTGTTGCCCGTCGCCTCGATTCGATGCGAAGATCGACGCCCTGCCCAGTTGTCGCCGCTGCTGTCGACGTCTTGGGGTCGTCGTCATCGATCCGCTGCGTAGCTAGTCTTCCTCGTCGCCGATCCTCCGGCCCTTCGTCGAGAACATCCGTCTCGTCCAGTTAGGCCTAACTCCTGGCCTCCCCTTGGTGCCACCGGGTCAAACTGTCGACGTGGCTCTCCGGTGATTGCTGGTGGGTCGCCGTCGTCTTGCCGAGCTGTGGTAGTGCTGCAGGTGCCTCGAGAACTGCGTACTGAGGCTGCCGCAAGCCCGGGACGCCTCGCTCGGTAGACCCCGAGGTCGACGGCCACCCTCCCGGGGCATGCACAACGCTGCCTCCAGAACTCAGCCCTGCCGTTCCCGTCGCGGACGCGACGTTGGCTTCCACCACCTTGCTCCTCGACGACTCCACCGAACAATGCCCAACTCTTCTTCTCTGGTCCCACACCTCAGCTCGGGTCGCGTGGCACGCGCCTTTCTCCGGCCAATGGCTTGCGTCGACGTGGCGGGGGTGCACACCATCGGGTACTTTTCCATTCCCCGCACACCATCGACGCATTGCGCTGTCCGGCACGCGCCCCGTGCCTCTTTACTCATGACATGGGCCTCCCCACAAACCATGCACAAACAGGCACACTTGTGTTCCAATAGGCCCTGCTCGGAGGCGCCTACTCTCTGGTCACGGTAGCCACAGTTTGTCCAATGACCGATTGTTCCACAGCGGTAGCAGGTTGGGACGGTCTTCTTATATTCCCTGACAACTGTGCATTCACAGTTGTGCACATAGCGGGGCTCTCTCCGGCCCACGAAAGTAAGCACCGCCACGTTAGATGTTCCAAGCTTTCGCACGAAGGCCAGATCGCCGTCGTTCCACACCACCTTGCCTCAAAAGGGGCCTTGCAACACTTCTTCAGCTTGGCCAGAAAACGCTGCCGATCGGTGGTTGAGGCTTCCGAGAACACGCGAGCCAAACATTATAGCGCAGCAGCACGCGGCCTTGCATTTACAATGAATTATCTAAGTCAGCTAAAAAGACCTTCCTCTTCTCTCGACAAAAATGATGCCTAGGGCGTAATTGATACAAGTTCCACGCCATTGGCTGATTTGAACATGGCGCGCTTGGTAGTTACTGCGGCCGCTGCGGGAAGCCGTCACTTGCCCGCGCGCTCGCGCGATCGCACTGAAAGTACGCCGCGTGTTCGAAGAAAAAATAAATGAAAAAGTTCTCAAGGTCACGAGGCGCGCGTGACGTACCTTCTCACCCTGTACCGCCCCTCGCTGCTTAGCTTCCAGCGCTTTCGTCAGGACGAGAGAACTGGAACAAACTAAGAGCGCACGGGAAAACACGGACGACAAAAAGTCCCACATATGCAGACACGTAAGCGCTGCGTCTCGGACTTTTATATGTGTGACTTTGATTTTATTGCGATAGCAATTATATGGACAGTCTCGGCTGAATTTTGCCGTCGCCGTCGCCGTCATGCACCGTATATGTATAAGTATGTATACATATATAAAACCCCCAAAGAAAAATAATTCAGAAAAATGCTTCCGAGGCGCGGAATCGAACCAGGGACCTCTTCCTCCGCAGCGAGTGGCGCTAGCCACTACGCCACGAAACGCAGATCCTCCACGTAGGTAACGGCGAGCGTTATATACACACCCTTTAGCGCTGGACGGACTCAGAGACGGCTGCGCTTATAAGCGTTTCTTCATTACCAGCGAGATGGCGTTAGGAGCACGACAGGCGCATTTAAAAGTCGTTAGCTCGCGCGCTCGCTTCTTCTTATACTTGCGCAGGGAGAACCTTGCCCTTCCGCTGTCTGCTCGCGCGGTTTTCTTGTGCTGAGGGGAAGAGGAGTGTTTCACGCTTTCACCGTGATGTCCGCGCTCATGTTACGCAGCGTACGAAAGCCACTCGAGCTCAAGGGACGCCGCTAAACGAACAAGTAGAAGATGAGCGCGAACTATCAAGTGTCACAGCTCGACACTTGAAGCACGCTAGTTTCTTTCGCTGCTTCGGCCACCTTTGCAACAGGAGCGCTGTTCAAACTTAGAGTATCCATTGGCGAGCCTCGCTTCATATAGCATTTAGTTTCTTGCTATCGCATTCATTGCTTCGCCCTTGCGGCGAAACTGTGACTTTTTTATATGTGTGACTCTTTGTCGTCCGTGTTTTCTGTGCGCTCTTCGTTTTTTTCAAGATGGACTACCAACGTGCCCAAACTGCCGCACTGCAGGACGAGAGAACAGAGAAAGCAATCACAGCGTGCGACAAATCTTTGTAACTCCGCTCGCACTGGACGGATTCTAAAAATTTTTGCGGTGGTCGATTCGTGAGGCAATAAGCTCTTTTCATGAAGCCATTCCATGGTTACTTGGAAAAATGTTGCGGGGCCCCTTTAAGTGATGCCGTTGTCTCCTCTGCTAGCACGGTGGTGACGCCTCGGCACACTTCTCTGTGGAGTTTAACATGGTCCCGCAGAGAAACGGAGCCATATCCCACGTTGAGGTTCCAGTCACGGACTAGTTTGTTTGCTGCCGCCAGATATTGCGTCCCGCAGACATTCAAGTTCTGTGTCTGTAATGGCCAAACGTTGAGGGTAGCGACCGCTTCGCCGCCGAAGTACTGGGCGATGGCAGCGCCCAGACCTCCAGTTTGTAAGGCCGTCGTCAGGTGCAGAATTTCACGGGGCTTCAACACCACAATGATATCATCGGCCCGCCTGCGTCGGATCGGTGTCAGCAGGTTCCTCTTGATGTTAGGACGAAGTCCTCAACGCTTTCTGAGGGGTCACATCGAAATTTCCACGGTTATCGGCAAAAATTTCGGGAGCCGACGCGCCGCACGTCCGATCTCAGCGACGCCTTTTCAGGAAGTTCTTACGAAATTAGCTTAAATAAAGCGCTCATACCTCGGTAAGTTAAACAGCACGAAATACGAAGACACGAACACATGCACATACAGAGCTAGTACGAATTCAGCACTGGTACTGTGTGTGCATGCTTTTGTGTGTCTTCGTATTTTTTGTTGTTTAACTTGCATATGTCGCACCAACCTGCCGAAAGCAAAGCACGCTTAAACCTTTGTATACGTTTTCGTCTCCATCCGACGTCATACCCACGTTAATGTTGCGTAATAATCCAGAGGTAATGTTGGAGAGAATTCAAAGTAAAGAACATGACTTGATAAGCGTAGTGGTTGTTTAGTCTTTCCCCTTCCTTTCCTTCCTGCAGCTATGCTTGCAGAAGCAGCGAGTCATGCAGTCGGTGCAATACGCGCTGGCTGCTTTCAACCTCGAATACGCCGACGGCCGTGGCGAGTGTGGAGACGGCGCATTCGCCGAACTTGGCACCCTGAGACGTCTGGTGGACGACAACTTGAGCGACGACGTCTGCCGACTGTTCTCTTAGCCAATAGTCGATGACTACGTTGCCCGTGCGAAGTTGCAGGGGAGCGTCATTGGCCAATAATAAACACTGCATGCAATATTACATTCGACGATTTTGTCGCTTAAGTGTTGGTGGTACGGACACGAGTACTTGTTTATGTTTTTCACTGTCACCGAGTTTCGCCTGCTAAAGCTGTTTTTTTATGCATTAGCGCTCGGCGCAATACATAAAGTGTCGGTGTCTTTTCTTTCAAAAATTTTCGGTTTTTCTAATCAGAGCGTGTGCAACACGAATAGTGGCGTACATTCTAGAATATATGTGAGCACCACGTGGAATATACCCTGACTCGATCATGTATAGACGGTTTTGCGATCGCGATATCAGCACCAAGCTTGCCCCCCGAAGATATTTCCGGTCACTTGACCCATGCCACGCCAGAATGAGCGGCTTGTTTCTCGACTGTTTCAGCGTATGTTGTCAGATATTACAGAAAGGCGCGCTCAATGCCTCGCGATTGATACCTGTACTTTAGTGCGCACCTTTCTTCATACCACTTGCCATTGCATTGATATCCACTCGTCACTGCGCTTACTGCCCAGTAATCGTACATTGGACTGGGCGCTACCACGCCTTCACTTTTGACTGCAATAATGCGAAGTCCGCGCTTGATCCGATCCAGAGAAAGCGTGTCCGAGCCGAGCGTGCAGCGGCACACCCAAGCAATCGGAGGCCAGAAGAGCATGCACGTCACCGCGTATTTGCAAACAACAAACGTCACGCTTGAACGAAAGCTGAAGCACTCATGAGATCAAATCTCGGTCACGCTTAGAGGTCGCAGTTGAGAGCGCCGCGGAACGCTCTGAGCTGTAGCGTGATGCTCCGAAAGAACCAGCCGAATATATTCAGAGCTACCGATTTCGGCCGGCCGAATGCAACGCGCGTCGCCAGAGTGCTTAAAAACGACCAACCGAGAGCGCCATAAATTTAGCGGCCTACATCAGTGGGAAAATCATGAAGCTCTTCAGGGCACAGTTTCCTGCAATAGTAACAATAGCTTGTAACGAAACTGTGTGGTCATTACAGCAATGGTGATTACAGCATGGACAAAAGCATTCTAAAAAGACAGGGTGTGGAAACACGGACACAAAAAAGAAGGCAGGACACTTGGTGTCCTGACTTCTTTCTTGTGTCCGTGTTTGCACGCCCTGTGTTTTTAGAATGAATACTTACCAACTAGCTCAGCTCTTTGTTATCCTATGGGCAAAAGCATGGAGGAAGCTTAGCTGAGAGGATTACGTCCCATAGCCAGCAGTGTCGGCCCAACGCGTGACTTTATGCGCCAAGGTCACGCAAGAAATGAGGTTTGGTGAGACTTTGGGCTTAGGTGGCCGGAAGCTTTTAACCGAAGCACCCTTGTTCGGCCGACTCGCGGAGGAGGTTAAAAACAAAACAAAATTGGAAGTACTAGAACCTAACGCATGCCCTGACGTTTTTATCACGTGTTGAGCCGATACGGCGAGACAGTAACATTGGCAATTCCCCCCCCCCCCCCGCCCCCCTTCGTAACTCTTTCCTTCCTCCGCGCGTAAAAGGCAAGCCGCCGCACCGCGCGTCAGCATCACCCTGCCCGAGAAAACGGCGCCATGGAAACTGTATCAGAATGAAACTCTTTAGCCACAATATCTATAAGTGTACCCCTAATTTTAGTTTTGCCAGACACCGCTTCCGCAGCAGATTTAAGGTTTAAAAGTGCTTGTTTGCGAAGTGACAGAGTCAAATTATCATTGGCTAAATTTAAAGACTTCGTGCACCTAAGGTAATGCTGGAATAAACTGTGGTGCGCATTTCGACAACTAGAAGTTTCTTACACCAAGTTACGCCGTTGAATTTCGCAACTGATATTTTACTTACATAAAGTTGGTATGAGGACGTACCCGTTGTGCCAGTTTTTTCATGAAATTGAAGCGATAAACCATTTCTTTTTATTGTAATCAGAGAACAATGCACCTTATAGCTGCACATATCTCTACGTAAATGAAACAGAAATATTACCACTTGAGTTTGCTTTTATTTATTGCTATTGTTGGTTTTGAATCAATTTTTCTAGATCAGTTCCTTATATAACTGCATATGCAGATGTTTTCTACAGCGTGGCTTATTATTTCTTTTACAAATTACATCCGATAGTCTGACCGCTCCATCGTTAGCATTTTCGTTCATTCTATGTTTTATTTTCACCAAAATTTCTAGTTTTCCCTGGAGTCATAGGTCTTTACCCTAAGCGTCCTACCGCTCGGTTCTTGGCCCATCCCCCTTTCTGGGTGAGCGCCATCAGTAAGAGGATTATCATCAATAGCATCATCATCAAAGAACTGCCCAAGGAAGGAATGCCCGCACTGTGGGCAAAGAAAACAACCATGTGATCTCTCCGGCATTACATACAGCAGAGGTGTGGCAAGGCGCGAAGAAATGTTCAGCAAAATGTCTGTTGCAAAAAAGCACAAAAGTATGATGTACCCTGTGCGTAATTGTCCGTCGGTTTCTCAGTTGTACATGATACAGACAACGAGCCCCTCAGACAATTCCCCTTGTTTCGCACTTTCATAGCGAGGGCTTCGTCCCGGCAGACTCGGGCAGCATGCGGGGGTTTATTGCTAAGCCGCCACCTCGTCTGTAGATCACGTGCCATGTGACGCCCCCTGGCAAAAAAAAAACAAACAAACAAACAAAAAACATGGCTGATCCCTCTGTCATAGGAATCGGTATAACACGAAAGTGAAACGTGTCTTCACAGACGTAGCTGAGCGTTTGTTGCGCATTCTTTCGCCCCAAGGGCGGAGGAATGAATGCTACAGCAACAAATTCTAATGTCACGCGAAGAACGGCAAGCAGCTCGAAACTTGCAACGCGCTGCTCAAGCAGAAAGGACGCACGGAACGAACATACACAGGATGAGTGCGAACTAATTGTCACATTTGTAACTTATTTCTGCGTGAGCACCGCGCTCCTTTCGCAAAAGCGGCCGCTGCAGTGAGCCAATTGACCTTCATGCTCTCAACGCGAGACGTACAAACCACCGCGATCACGAGATAAGCGCACGCACGAGCGACCACGCCCTGTAGACGCGGGCGCTCGTCGCAACGGCGACGACCTTTCAAGCGCGCTCCTCTACGCTCTTCGAGCCCTTCGCGCCATCTCGCTAGTGATAACGAAAACACGCTGTAACGCCGATCTCTGAGTATCGCCATTAGCAGATGGTGTATATAAATAGCTTGACGTTAGCATTGTGACGAAGGTACCGTCCGTGGCCGAATCGTTTCGCGCTGCAGAGCGAGGGGTCGTAGGTTCGATTCCCGATGACGGAACTTTTTCTTCTGTTTTTTTTTTCTTTGCCCACTGTTAGTCTTTATATTTTACAACGTCATTTCCGTGACGAAAATACGTCAGTGGAGCCGTGGGAAAACATTTTCATGTTAAAAAGAGTGGCACTGGCTAACGCTACAGGTATTAAGCACACAAATACCCTACAAAAAGCAGGACGAGGGCGCGCCCTCCACCGTAGCTCAAATGGCAGAGCATCGGACGCGTGATTCGAAGGTTGTGGGTGCGGATCCCACCGACGGAAATAGTGATCTTTCGTCTACTTTAATTACTTTTCAACTTAAGCGAGAATTATTACACTACAGTTAAGAAACAACAAATAATGACCATTATGCTTCCCTTGGTCTAACTGTCTGTCGGTTTCATTAGATGTGTGCACTAATACCGAAAAGGAGCCCCCCGGACAATTCCCCTTCTTACGTAAAAGAAAAAAGAAATCATGCAGGACAAAGAAAAAAAAAACGAAAAGCGAGGAGAGGTCCTATAGTACCTCGCAATTAATGCTGTACGTGTTTCTCTGAAACAGGAACGAAAGTTCGTTCCTCGTTCTGGAACGAGATCGCGTTAGAAGTTCCTTCATTGCGAAAGGAACGCGTTCCAGTTACTTCTCGAACATTGGCAGGTATCTTTAGTTTAACGTTACATTTGGTTTTTTAAATAACAATAAATAACAACATAGTGTCGGACAATCCTCAGGCGAAATAAATCGAGCAAACTAAAACTAAAATCGCACTACGTATGTCATACGAACTGCGACGTTGCTGGCAGTAGATTATCTCGAGTTAAAAAGAATGTAAGGAAACGCACCTAGAGAAATATTTTTCAGGGAGCACCGGACGTATATAGAACTTTCAACTGCGGTCTTTAGATGTGCAGTCAGGATACTGCGCTTCAGATTTACAAATTGGAAGTTACTCAAATGCACCCATATTATTAAATGTCCTGCACAAGAAACCACATCGAAAGAAGCAATACATAGCCGTTTATTGAATGCTGATTCGATATCACAATATGAATTTCAGAAAGGAACAAAACAGAAAGGCAGGGACATTAACTAGAAAAGCTTCCGGTTGGCTGCCCTGCCTACACTGGGAGAATGGGGAAAGAGAACAGAGCTGGGTGGAGGGAAGAAAAGAAAAAAACATGGTTCATCCCTCCGTCATAGGAATCGGTATAACACGAAAGTGAAACGCGTCCTCCCAGAAACAGTTGAATGTTTATTGTACATTTATATACGAGAGCTTTCACAATGTCCGCCGATCTTTAGAGGCTATAGCACCGTTTGATGTGGACGCGCCTACGTTGGTCCTAGTGGCACATCTCCGTCCCGACGACTAGCGTCAATGATCATGATTAAACCTTGGTGGTAGCTGAAGTAGTTAACATAAACCCGGACACAGCGTGTGGTGCATCCCGCGCAAAGATGGCATCAACAAGGACATAATCACTAGGGCTCGATGTGCGCTCATGGAAAGCGTCGTCATTTTAAGAGAGAACTGCAAGGTGGCGCACTTTCGAGCAATTGAGTTACCTACACTTCTGCTTATGCATAGGCTACCACACAGCGCTTCAAGAACGCGAGAAGCAGATCTCGTAGCTGGAGCAGTGAACGGGCGAAGGCGTTCCGCTGCCCGCTGGTGTGTGTCTCACTGCACCAAAGCACTCATTCAAACTGTATTGAAATGGAGTAGAAATCGGGGAGCCAGCCTCTGCTGCGCTGAGATTGCCGAAGCGTGTCCTGTCGGCTTTCTTTTTTGGTGGCATGACGCAGTACTTTACTTCATCTCCCTAAGACGACGACACTGCCCCGCGCCAACCAAGGTCACTCAGGAAGGTAGAAGGTGTGAATGATATAAGGCGCGTTTGTAAAGGTTTGTCCTCCAGATTGGTTACAATGGAACGTGGAGCCACGTCAAGGGCGGTCGACAAAGGCGGGTGGCGTCTTCAAACTAGCGGCATCTTCTTTCACTTGTTTGTCGTTCCACTGAGTGCAGAAGTGCGCTCATGCAAGTGTCAGAAAATTTTAGTAATCATA
The DNA here is from genome assembly GCF_013339695.2 of Rhipicephalus sanguineus. Lineage (NCBI taxonomy): Eukaryota > Metazoa > Arthropoda > Arachnida > Ixodida > Ixodidae > Rhipicephalus > Rhipicephalus sanguineus. The sequence continues at coordinate 109,896,916 of NC_051185.1, read as the reverse complement.
TTTTTTATAGGTAAGGGCTGTTTAAATTCATTTTCAAGGGTTTAATGCCTGTACTAAATGTTCTTTAGAGTAATTAGTACAATAGCCACCGAGATTAGCGCCGGCCGAATGCCATTTAACAGCGCGCGGCTGGACCTAATCGCCGAGGCCACATGTATCATCATCATCATCATGATCGGCCTCTACCTTCTGGTAGAGTACACTCTACCTCTAGCGCGTTGCTCGGCCGGCGCGCACTCTCTTCGTCCACTTATTCATTTTCTGCTCGCTCCCCGAACACGTGCGCCTGGTTGATTAGCTAATTAGCTAGGCGCTAGACCTAGCTAATTAACGAGGACATGTTATGACCAAGCTAATTAAGCCACGTGATGTTTAGAGAGAGCTTATTAAACCACGCCTTGTTAGAAACGTGTCAATTAGGACCATGCTCTTCAAGAGCACGCCAATGAAGCCGATTCATGCTATGACCAAGCTAATTAAGACACGCCAATCGCGACAAAGCTAATCAGCACGATTCTGACTTAGATAGATCTAAATAAGACTATGCAAATTACATTCATGCTAATTGTACCTTGTTAATTAAGCCTGAGCTGCTTAAGATCATTGTAAAACCACACTAATTCCGACAAATATATTCAGTACCATGTTACTTAGGGCTTATCAGTTAATAGCAAGCCAATTAATACCATGACAATTGATACCGACCTGAAGTGGTCGTCACTCCGAAGCAGACCGATCAGATGAGTTGACGTTCCGCCTCGCAAAGATGTGGAAGAAGCTGCTAATTAGCGTCTACCGCATAAAACGCTTGACAATCACAATAGCACTATGACAGTCACGAGTTGAACTGGGGCCTTCTCAGAATCAACGAGTCTGGAGCCGAGCTCGCGTGCCAAGTAGTTTGATTGACAGGCACCCACGGCAAGGCTCGGGTCCACCCACCACGTCTGCTTTTGCCGAGGCACAGTACGCACGCAGCAACGCCAGCGAATGGCATCATTCAGCTATGAGCTGCGACGTAATTCATAGTTTCATACAACGACTGACGGAGGAAACTTCCGCTGCGATCGTTCAACTACCATGGGAATGATGGGAAGTACAGGCTTCGGATTGTATTTCGTTAGCCAACAAACTGTCTACGGATCTTCTACCGTTTCAGTTTCGTTCTTTGCGAGGCGTGTGCAGTGCGGTGCGTTGCAGAGCACTCAAGCAATGCCTTTGTTGTTCAAAGAGGCTGAAGACCGCTAGATCTCTTGGTTTGCTGCGACGCTGCAGCTTTACAGGTTGTACTTGACAGTTTTAGCAAAGCGTCGTGCACTCACCGCTGCGCATAGATGTAGCGTCCCATGCCAGTGCAGGAAATTGCATAGAGTTCACGTTTGTTTGATAGGAGCGTCTTGCCAAAACTCGTTCGAATCGGCTGCAAAACGACGGCGAAGCTAAGTAAACGCATTGTCACGCTTCTCTCACTTGACTTCGCAAGAAAACGAGAGATGCGTTGGAGGCAGGCCACTTGGACAGACGCACCTGGCATCGCAGCAGATGATACGTTGAGTGCTTCTCACTCAATACAGTACTGTTATTTCCATAAATAGATAATGCTTACTTTAGAGAGAAAAACAAGCGTGCTTGTTTTAAGTGCTGTAAAAAATCATTACGTCGTGATGCGAGATCTAGAACACAAATGGAGGGCAATGCATGCTCTGGTGGTCGTATTTGTCCAGGTTTCACTTCCATCTTACGGTCACACAAAAATTTTGCAATAAGATTTAATTGTAAATAACTTGATATAACTTTGTTTTATACTCGGCAAACAAGCGCCGCGAATCTGAAGGACCTAATCCATCCGAAGCAGATCCGAAGCCTGTACATCCCATCATTCCCATGATGGTGGAAGCGCCGCTCAAAGAGCCCGCATAGAGACTAGCGCCAGATTCCCCTCTAGGTACTATTGTGCCACGCGTGTTATTTGGATGTATTCGGGCTTCACCCACAAAGATTGCTTGCAACGCTCCGCGCAGACCGGGCCGCGATATTTCAGAAGCTTCACAACTGTTTTAGCTCATTCCATTAAGATTGCGTGCAGCATGCGAATACTCTTGTTTCTTCGAGAGATTACGCTGCCACCAGCGATAACGCTCGAATGTTCGATAGCACATGTATGAAAGCCGACACGGTTTACCGCTTGTAAGTTTATCGACGGCCGACGCTCTGTTCGCCGCTATCAGTGTGCAGTGTGTATTGCTGTAGTTTGACTTTCCGTTTCTCGACCACAAGTTCGGTCAAGTAAAGAGTTTCATCTTGGACACGCCGACTGCTGCCTTCGTCGAAGTCACGACCCCGTGACATTAGTATGAAACTCTAGGCTTCATAATATTTGACGTAGCATAGTAATCAGCGAAATATTTGAGTGAAGAGAAACAAGCTGTATGAGAGTGCTGCGTCTGTGCCCTTGTTGCCTTCGAGTGCAAATTTCCATGCTGCAGGTATGGAACGAAATAACATGCGCGAAAGAGGGTAACCGCCCACGAACACGCCTGTGGGAGGCACGATGTTCACTTGGTAAAGATATAGTGCGACAATCACAGTGGTGTTGCTGCACTGTTGCAATGTTGGCTGAGTGGCGGCATTGATGCGTTCGCACGCGCTGTTCGTTTGAAAAGCGCCGCAAACGCCGCACGTGCGTTTGTGACGACATGCGCGCTTTTGTAGCCGTTTTTCACAACGCTGCTTTTGCGCGCTCTGCACTGTCGTCCTGTCATGACCACCGTAGTGCGAGCTCGAAGCAAATTCGTGTTCACGGGAAGCTTGGGCCATCCTGCATAGCATCCCTGTTCTCCGCTCAATCTCCAATGAATGACTGAATGGTTGCTGTTGCATACACGCATGCATGCATGCACATATGACGACAGCCTCAGTTGTTTTCTGCTTGAATCGTGGTCATGTTTAGAACAAATCTGGAACTTTGCAACCAGCGGCAACATTTACGCTGTCAAGGACTTCGCTGCCGTCGTCGTTAACGATGCGGGTGGCGTTGTTCTGCGACCACGGTTGCCACGCACTTCCATTTTTCAGGCTTGGAACACTCCTGCAAGCACACAAAACAATACATCAAGCTGGAACGTCTGACACCGTAACAATTTTCCTGGGCGTTTAGTCTTTTCAGTGCAAATAGACTATAAAAACAAGCAGCGTGTATGGGCAGCTTGTTCGCAAGGCATTACTATGGCCACGTAGACAGTTGAAACAGATAAGAGACTACAGCAAAGCGGATTTTGAAGCTATTAACTTCAGTCACTGCTTTTTTCTCGATGAATTTCTTTTAGATTATTGCCAGAAACCCATTGAAACACTGTGGCAGTCATTCAAAGTAAAGGTTATTTATTTACAGGATACCTGCGTTGCCTCAAAGGCGTTATCGCAGGGGAGACATCTGTAGGATTCTATGCTACATGTTTTACAGTGAAAAGCAACAAAAATATACGAAACAAGGTTAACATCAAGATAAACAAGGTGAAGGGACAATAGGTTAGCATGTTAAAAGGTAACAGAAAGTTGAAACAAAAACTAGCACAAATATACATTATTGTAAACACAATCAGGAATAAAAATTATGATTATCAGGTACAGAAACGTAGTCTTCCGGTAACAGGTTCCAATCTCGTACAGTTTGGGAAAAAAAAAGACCTGGAAGAATGACTTGTGTTGCAAATGTATGCGTGTACTTTCTTGGAGTGGTCGTGCCTAGTCGAGACATGGGATGTTTCCGACAGGTAGGTGTGGCTGTTAATGCCTGTTTGATTTCAAAAAATACAGTGGAAAAATTTGAGCCTTAAGTTTTTTCTTCTAGCTGTTAAAGTTTCCCAGCCCAGCAATGCTTTTAATTCAGTGACACTTTGAAAAGGGCTGTAATTACTGGAGACGAATCGTGCAGCCTGATTTTGAAGCTTTTCTATTGCTTTTATCAAATAGTCTTAGTAAGGGTCCCAGATCATAGAGGCGTAATCTAGGATAGATCTAACATGTAAAAAGTGTAGTGTTTCTTTGGCATCTTTGGACGCTGATTTGAAATTTCTGCGAATAAAAACCAACACTTTACTTGCTTTAGATATTGTGTGTTGGATATGGTCGTTCCATTTTAGTTTCGGCGTAAAGTACATTCCGAAGTATTTGCACTCTGGGACTGTGTTTATCGTTGTGCCTTCAACTGTGTATTTTGTTTGACGTTCCAATTTCTTGTTCGAAAAGCGGATGTGATTACATTTACTAATCTTCAAGCTCATCTGCCACCGCTGACACCAATTTACTATTTTATCAAGGTCGGTCTGCAGGATTGTTATATCTGATATAGAATTAATTTCTCTGTAGACGACGCAGTCGTCTGCATAAAGTTTAATGGGTGACTACATCATCCACAATATCATTATTGTATATGAGAAACAACAGTGGCCCCAGAACGCTGCCGTGGGGCACTCCCGATGATACTGTTATGTATGATGAGCTACAACCATTAAGGACTACACACTGTTTACGACCGTTTAGATAGTTACAAATCCAATTTTTCGGTTTTATTTTGTATGTTTAAGCCCTTTAACTTAGTATTCAGCAGGCGATGACATACTGTGTCAAACGCCTTCCTGAAATCAAGGAATAGTGCATCGACGTGTTTATTATTGTCAAGGGATTTACCTACATAGTGTTGAAATTCAACTAATTGAGTATTGCATGAGTGACCGTTACGAAATCCGTGCTGTGACGCAGTAAAAAAGCTGGTTGACTCAAGGTATTTAAATAATTGACTGTATATTATGTGCTCAAAAATCTTGCAAGATACCGACGTTAAGGAAATGGGTCTGTAGTTTTCCACCAGTTTTCTGTCTGTTGATTTAAAGATAGGACTAACAGCCGCGATTTTCCAGTCCTGTGGAACCAACCCAGTCTTATAAGACATTTGAAATACAATACATTGATACTGTGCGATAATACCAAGACATTTCTTTAGCATATACGTTGGAATTCTATCAGGACCGATAGCTTTCGAGGTGTCCAGCTCCCGCAAGAGACAGTCAATACCGTTTACATCTATGGTTATTTCAGGCATCCCGTCGGCGGGGCTAACATTAGAAAAAAGGGATGCAGCTGTACCACTGATTATACCGTCAGAAAACACCGATTTAAAGTAATGATTAAACGTTTCAACCTTTTCAGCGTCTGTCGTTGTAGTAGTTCCATCAGGTTGTTTTAGAGCTGGAATGGAAGTGTCATCACTTCTGCTTGTTTTTGCATATTTCCAGAAGGCTTTGCGGTTTTTTCCAGGTCTGTGTTTAATTAGGCAAAAAATGATTGATTTGTTTCCTTGCTTTTTAGCTTTAGCATCCTGTTTGCATCAGTTAAGTCGTGGTGGTTAAGTGAAGCCTTATTGCTACAGAACTTTTTGTACGCGCTTCTTGCTTTCCGTATCAACTTGCGCGCTTCAGAATTAAACCACGGTTTATCTTTTTTCTTTTGCCGCAGGAATTTTGTAGGAATATATTTCTCTAGTACTAATAATTTGCTGTGAAAGGTGGACCACAAATGCTCTGCATCACTACTTTCTGACAGACGCTGGAATATTCGCAAGTATGTTACTAATTCTGCTTGAATGGCGTCAAAGTTACCTTTCTCGTATAAGAATAATCGCCGTGGGATTTGCACTCGCATCGGGACCACTGAAATGTTTAAATTTGTAACGACTGCCTCATGGTCACTTAGTCCAGGCTGTGTTGATAATTTGGTTACAACGCTGGGGTCGTTACAAAGGACAAGATCTAATGTAGCGTGTTGTCTAGTAGGAACGAGAACATATTGAGTTAAATTGTTTGAAAGTTTGAAAGTTTATTTAACATAACACATGTATTGGTTACAAAAACACACTATTAGGACCCAACAAATTTGTAAAGGGTCCCTGTTAAAGGTTAAACATAAGTAGTTCTTTAAAACTTGTATTAATTCGTGATTCGTTAGTTATTGCACCATCACTAGTTCAAGTTATAATTGGGAGGTCAAAATCACCACCCAAAAAGGCAGTATCAGTATATTGCTGAACTAACTGCCCAAAATGTACCTCTAAAAACTATGTACAGTAATTCTAACGCGCCTTGGTATTCTAGGCACCCTAAACGGTTATTGAATAAAATATCACGGCTGTTTCGGCCGCGAAACAATTGCAAAGCGCCGAACGCTGGTACATCTATAAAACAGCAGCTGCGCCCTGCAATGATGCTCTCAAAAGTGCCAAATACCAATTCTTTTACTCTACGCTACCAGCACTGTCACAGACTAACCCAAAGCAGTTTTGGAACGTATTCAAGCCGAAAGACGAATTAACTCTACGCCTTGTCGATGAATTCAGTAATCCAATCCCAAAGCATCACTGTGCTTCATTACTGAATAAAACGTTCGCTTCCTCTTTCTCTGACTCCATCATTCACAATTGTCCATGCATGCAGAATCTTGACTTTCTCCATATGGATCCTATTACCTTTGATACAACCGGCATTGCGATACTTATAATTAAGCTAAAGCGATCATCGTCATGTGGGATTGACTCAATTAACTTTAAATTTCTTCATACTCTACTATAGTCTTAGGCTGCATATTTACTAAATCGTTCCAAGATAGCTGTCTAGCTAAAGACTGGAAAACCGCTAAAGTGACCCCACTTCATAAGTCTGGCGAAAGACAAAAGCCCCGTAATTATCGTACAATTTCTCTCACATCGGTCCCCTGCAAACTAATGGAGCACATAATTTACTCTAACCTCATTAAACATTTGGAATCAAATAACTTCTTTTATAACTCACAGCATGGTTTCCGTAAATTTTCTTCGTGCGAAACACAGCTTATAATATTTACTAATGACCTGCAAGCTGCTCTTGACACAGGTGCGACTATTGACTGCATTTTTTTTTAGATTTCGCCAAAGCTTTTGAGAAGGCTAACCATGAACTGCTCCTACTAAAATTACATAGCTTGCGCATTGACCCTTTATTACTAAAGTGTATAAAAGAATTTCTTCTAACCACACTCAGTTTCTTTACGCTAACAATAATAATATTAATTCCTTTGAAGTGCCCGTGCGTTCAGGCATACCTGAAGGTTCTGTTTTAGGCCTACTACTATTTTTAATTTATATCAATGACTTGTCTAACAATATATCCTCCCATATTTGCCTCTATGCCGACGATTGTGTCATTTACCGCAAAATCACTGATGATACCGTCTACGAAACCTTACAAACAGACCTAAACAACATTTTACATTGGTGTAACCTTTGGAAAATGGAACTTAACATTTCTAAATGTAAAGAAATGAGAGTTTCACGTAAACACACATATCTCGCTAACTGTTCCTACAGATTGAACGCAATTACACTTGAATATGTCCGGTCTTATAAGTATCTCGGTGTTCACATTACTAACTGGCTTTCATGGTCCGACCACATTAATCACGTCATATCCAGGTCTAATCGCATGCTCGGTTATCTAAAAAGAAACTTTCCTGTTGCGCCAACATCTGTAAAGAAACAGCTGTACATCATCTACATTCGTCCTTTACTAGAGTACGCCGCATGTGTATGGGATCGCGGTCATGTAACACTCGCTAACAAGTTAGAGAAACCGGTCGTCACGTTTCGTTCTTTCCAACTCTCATCGAACATCCAGTGTAACTGCCATGATACTTAGACTTAATCTCTCTCCGCTTGTCACGCGCAGAAAAATAGCTCGCCTTTGCGCCTTTCAAAAATATACTATCACACTCACAATCTAATACCCCTGTCACACAGGGCAACTTAAGTCCACTTTGAGGGAGTGCACTTCGCCGCTAGTGTCATTTGCACGGTGTCGCACAGGAACGCTTAGTGACACTCGCCGCAAAGTACACTTGCCGGCAAGTGCATTCGCCAAACTCACTTCGCTGTGACGGAGTGTCTAGCCTCGGTAGCAAGTGGCTTGCAAATAAATACGCTAACTCTAAACGCGGTGATCATGGTATTTTTAAACCATCGATCTCGTTATTAGGAATACTGCTATGTATTGAAAAAATCATACAACAAAAAACCTCGCTACTCTCGCCCTCGGGCAGTTTGCGGTCACGTCCGCTAGGGGTATGCGGGAGCACATGCCGTGCAATGGCCGCGTCCATCGCGTTGTTTACTTCCTTGCATATGTGGGGGTCAGTCATTCTGTAGTCATTTGCGATGGCGTGTGCCACGGGTACCACTTCCACAAAGACAACGTGGTCCGACGCAGAGACGCGGGCGCTCAATCGCCTTTGGGAGGAGCAAATGAGTGCTGTCAAAACACGCTGCAAACGCCCGTCACCACTACGCGTCCCGTCTGCACAGGAGTCCGCCATGTTTGTTTGCGATTCGTCTTTGATGTGGTACTGCCTTGTCTCGGCTCGCGATGGCCAGTGATGTTATGCGGTTCCAATATTTACTTCATTTGCGCGCAAAGCTTATTGTAAATTATGTTCATGCCTATAATGCGCTAATAAACAGCAAGCATTGCCAAAAATAAGAAATATATGTTGCGCTACTAGACCACCAATTGCCACTGCCACCATTTCCAAAGCACACTTCTCTTTCTCGTGTAGCAGCGCGCCGCCAAAATGACACTCTGTGAGGGTAAGTGCACTCGATCAAAGTGATACTAAATTTGCCAGTGTGACCGGGGTATAAAATCGCGCTTAATGCAGCCTGTATCTCTCGTATCATTCCGCATAGATCACCCCAACATAGTGCATATCCCTCGAAGTAACAGATTCACCTTTTAGCAATTTTTTCTTACGAACACATGTCGTGACTGGAATCTTCTATCAACATCAATCGTCAGTATTACTAAGCCTGAAGCATTCCGTCAGGCATTAACATCTTCCATGTAATATGCATTGAATGCCGCTCATGCGATAGTGGCTCATTGTTTTCATGACTTGTATTTCAAAACGTATTTCTTTCTAATTTTTCTTATTATTGAATCTTTCGTTTTTTGTGCTTTGGCTAGATTTTTTTACATGTGCGTTTTGTTTTTTGCCCCTCCTCTCTGCAATACTGTAAAGCCCTGTGGGTAAAATAAAGTACAACAACAACAACAACAACAATAATAATAATAATAATGTGGCGAAGCAATTGGTACTGTTAAACGGCTGCGTTCTCCAGCGGCTCCTAGTGGGTCGTCCTCTTGTAAACGCAGCTCGCTCTCGGAGCCCGTGCTTTTGGCCTGGACTGTCGCCATAGCGAATTGTCGCCGAGTACCGTCCAATAAACCGCTTAACAAATTGGTGGAGAGTGCTGTGCTCCCATTCGATGCCTCTGGAGCTTCGATCCCGTACCCTACCAGCTACCATGCCTCAAGACGCCGCCCAGCAGACGCCTCCGCCTACACCGACCTCATGCCCCGGTGTCCCTCGTATCCGCGACCCCCCAGTCTTCACTGGCGCAGATGGGACCGACGTGGAGGACTGGCTCGCGATCTATGAACGCGTGAGTGTCCCCAATAAATGGGACGAGGCGGGAAAATTGACCAACTTGGTTTTCTACCTCGCGGGTGTGGCCGGCCTGTGGTACAACAACCACGCATCCGATTTTACGACGTGGTCCGAATTCAAGACCGCCATCGTCAACGTGTTTGGCCGCCCTGCCGTTCGTAAGCTGCAGGCCGAACAGCGTTTGCGAGAACGAGCTCAGCAGGCCGGCGAAACCTTTACCAGCTACATTGAAGACATCCTCGATTTGTGTAAGAAAGCCGACGCCACCATGTGGGAATCTGACAAGATGAGGCACATTATGAAAGGCATCGACGACGATGCCTTCACGATGCTGCTCGCCAAAAACCCCAGCACAGTGGCCGAGGTCATCACGCTCTGCCAGAGCTACGAGGAGCTGCGCCGGCAGCGGTCGATGACCCGTCGCTCTCCATCCCGCGACGCCGAGCTCGCTGGCTTGTCGACCATATCCGACCACTCCGCCTTGCTCGCAGAGGTGAAGTCATTCGTGCGCCAGGAAATTGCGCGCCAGTTCTCGCTGCTGGACTTTGCTCAACCTCAGTACGTTCAACAGCCGTCAACCACTCTTCTCCCTCCCCTCCGTCGAGCGATTGAGCAGGAAATCGCGGAGGTCATGCCTGAGTACCACCAGCACCATCCGGCTCCTGCACCACTCAGTTACGCCCAAGTTGTCGCCAGGACGTCCCCAGTAATACCCGCGGCAGCCCCACACAGTTACGCCGAAGCCGCCCCTAGACATCAGTCCTTCGAAGCGGCTGTGCCGGCTACCTACGCCGACGTCATGCAGAGGCCACGACTGCAGCCAACGATGCAGTCATATCAGTCGCCACCCCGTCAATCACGTTCTGCGCCATGGGCGGGCCCTGCTCCAGCAAACCGATGGCGCACACCTGACAACCGCCCCATATGCTTCGCATGCGGTTACGCCGGCCACGTGGCGCGTTACTGCAATCGCGTCCAACCGCCTCAAGTCGTGTCGCCCGCCACCAGCCCGTCAAACCGCACATTTTACGCACCACCTACGCCTCTGTCGCCGACGTCACGCCAAGCTCAATCTACTCGGCGCTCTCCGTCTCCACGACGTCGCTCACTGTCGCCGATGCGCCCACGTCCGGTCGCTCGCGACCAGGAAAACTAGTCGTCGCAGTCCAGGAGGCAAGGGCTGCGACACTATCGAACTGCGAAAGCCCTCAGCGAAGCCCATCAAACGTGATAGACGTGTTTGTCGACGGTGTTCCCGCATCTGCCCTTGTCGACACTGGAGCCGCCGTATCCGTTATGGACCAAAATTGAGCCGATTACTGCGAAAAGTGAAGACGCCACTTTCTGGGATGTCTCTCCGTACAGCGAGCTCCCAGAGTATTCATCCTACAGCAATATGCACAGCTCGCGTCGTCATTCAGGACGTTTTGTACGACGTCGAGTTCATTATAATTGCTGCATGCTCTCACGACGTCATCCTGGGATGGGATTTTCTCTCCCGCCACGACGCCGTAATTCATTGCGCACAAGCCGAAATCGAACTCTCCCCGTTCTCAGATCTGACGCCGGCAGACACTTCATCGGTATCGAGCAAGATCCTCGTCAAAGACGATACCAAAGTGCCTCCAAACTCGTCGACGGCTGTGTCAGTCGACTGCGCCGGTCTCTCCGACACCATTGCGCTCATTTCGCCATCTGACCACGTTTGCACAAGGAGAGGCTTGCTGGTACCTTTCGCGACCGTCCAAGTCACTCAGGGCAGCACCGCTATTTTTGTTAACAACCCATCTCCATACATTGTTACGTTGGTGCGAGGCGAATGTCTTGGCAGAGTGGAACCCCTCGAAGACGCACAAGTTATGGACGCACCCGATGACACGCACTGTCCCAGTTCCGGTACGCTCAGTGCTGTTTCCGCGTCCGATTCGTCACCTGCTGATGTGTTTAGGTCCTCCATTGCTGACGACCTCACATCGGTCCAGCGTTGCCAACTTCTGTGCCTGCTGGAAGAATTTCGTTCTTCTTTCGATGTCGGGCAAACTTCTCTCGGCCGCACTTCCGCTGTTACGCATCGCATCGACACCGGCGCCCAACCACCACTGCGGCAACGTCCATATCGCGTGTCTCCCGCAGAACGCCGGGTCATTAACGAGCAAGTGGGCGATATGCTTCGACGCGACGTCATTCGACCCTCGGACAGCCCATGGGCCTCTCCCGTTGTTTTCGTTGCGAAGAAGGACAGTTCCGTGCGGTTCTGTGTGGACTACCGACGGCTCAACAAGATCACTCGCAAGGATGTTTATCCGCTGCCGCGAATCGACGACGCGATTGACAGCCTGCAAGGAGCCGAATTCTTTTCGTCTCTTGATTTGCGCTCGGGGTACTGGCAAGTACCCATGGCGGATGACGCTCGACCGAAGACAGCCTTTGTCACGCCCGACGGCTTGTACGAGTTCAACGTCATGCCGTTTGGTCTGTGTAATGCGCCCGCGACCTTCGAGCGCATGATGGACACCGTTCTGCGCAACTTGAAATGGCACACGTGCTTGTGTTACCTCGACGACGTCGTGGTTTTCGCTCCGGACTTCTCCACGCATCTCCAACGTCTGCGGCATGTTTTGACGCGTTTGCGCAACGCTGGCCTCCAACGGAATCTGAAGAAGTGCCGATTTGCAGCACGGCAGCTGACAATCCTCGGCTACGTTGTCTCCAAGGGCGGAATCCTTCCTGATCCGGCCAAGCTTCGGGCCGTGGCCGAATTTCCCAAACCTACGACCGTAAAAGAACTGCGCAGTTTCGTAGGACTGTGTTCGTACTTTCGACGCTTCATACGAAACTTTGCCACCATCATATCGCCGCTGACGAAGCTCCTTGGAAGTAACGGACCCCTAAATTCGTGGTCGTCCGAGTGTGACGACGCGTTCGCAAAGCTCCGTCGTTTGTTGACGTCTCCTCCCATACTACGCCACTACGACCCTACGGCCCCAACGGAGGTACACACGGACGCCAGCGGTGTAGGCCTCGGCGCTGTCCTTGCGCAACGCAAACCAGGGTTCCCCGAATATGTCGTGGCATACGCAAGCCGTACGCTTACTAGAGCCGAGACAAATTACTCAGTCACGGAAAAAGAGTGCCTGGCGATCATATGGGCCCTTACAAAGTTTCGACCTTATTTGTATGGTCGCCCATTTGATGTCGTCACCGACCATCATGCACTATGCTGGCTGTCGTCATTGAAGGATCCCGCAGGCCGTCTCGCCCGCTGGGCACTTCGCCTGCAGGACTACGACATCCGCGTGCTGTACCGCAACGGACGCCAGCATGATGACGCCGACGCCCTCTCGCGCTCTCCCTTGCCTGACGACAATGCCCCCTGCTCAGTATCTCACATGGCTGTTGCTTCAATCAACGTTCACACCATCGCTACCGAACAGCGCAAAGATAAATGGATCACCTCACTGATCGACTTGCTCACTGATCCGTCGGCAACACCATCCACTCGCGCGTTGCGTCGTCAAGCCCACCATTTCGCCGTTCGTGACGACCTCCTGCACCGACGCAATTACAACGCCGACGGCCGCCAGTGGCTACTAGTAATACCCCGCAGTCTGCGTTCTGAAATATGCGAAGCCTTCCACTCTGACCCGCAATGCGCGCACTCTGGGGTATCCAAACCTTACCACCGCATACGACAACGATACTTCTGGCGTGGGATGTACCGCTACGTGCAGAAGTTCGTTCGCTCCTGCCTCGATTGCCAACGCCGAAAACCTGCAACGCACGTGTCACCAGCAGGTCTACAACCATTACCTTGCCCTAACCGTCCGTTTGTGCGCGTGGGCATCGATTTGTATGGACCCCTTCCTCTGACTTCGGCTGGTAACCGCTGGGCCATCGTCGCTGTTGACCATCTAACGCGATAGGCCGAAACCGCCGCCCTCCCAGCGGCTACAGCGCGCGATGTTGCCTCCTTCCTACTACACAGATTCATACTGCGTCATGGTCCACCCCAAGAGCTTCTCAGCGATCGAGGCCGTGTCTTCTTATCGGAAGTCGTGGAAGCCATTCTGAAAGAGTGCCATGCTGTTCACCGCAAAACTACTGCTTACCACCCGCAGACGAATGGCCTAACTGAACGCTTTAACCGCAACGCTCGGCGACATGCTGTCAATGTACGTCGCCGCTGATCACACCAATTGGGATGCCTTCTGCCCTTCGTCACCTACGCCTATAATACCGCCCCTCAGAGCACTACTGGTTTTTCACCCTTTTTCTTACTGTACGGAAGACACCCGTCGCACACGATCGACACGATACTTCCATACAAGCCGGATCCATCTGAGTGTGCGCCTATTTCTGACACAGCCAGGCTTGCTGAAGAGTGTCGCGAGCTTGCCAAGACATTTACGACGCAGGAACAAGAGCTGCAGAAGAGCATTCGCGACGGCACCACCACTTCTGAGCCCACGTTCCTCCCTGGAGCGCTCGTATGGCTCTCGGTCCCTACCACTGCAAGTGGCCTGTCTTCAAAACTGCTGCCGAAATACGAAGGCCCATTCCGGGTCGTCGAGCGCACATCCCCGGTCAACTTCTTGATCGAACCCATCGAACCAGCTTCGGACATGCGCCGTCGAGGGCGCGACATAGTCAACGTGGAGCGCCTCAAGGCCTACTATGACCCACTCATAGTGACGAGCTGTTAGGTCGCCGGACGGCTCCCTTTTCGTACCCGGGGTAATTGTGGCGAAGCAATTGGTACTGTTAAACGGCTGCGTTCTCCAGCGGCTCCTAGTGGGTCGTCCTCTTGTAAACGCCGCTCGCTCTCGGAGCCCGTGCTTTTGGCCTGGACTGTCGCCATAGCGAATTGTCGCCGAGTCCCGTCCAATAAACCGCTTAACAATAATAATAATAATAACAACAACAACAATAATAATATTAATAATAATAATAATAATAATAATAACCATAATAATAATAATAACAATAATAACAATATTAATAATAATAATAGTAATCAATCAATCAATCAATCAATGATTTATTTAACGTGCCCAGGAACAACCGTAAGGTCTTTGTGCTGGCGCACGCAAAAAAAAAAACAATAAAAGTAAACAATACAATACTGACAGTTTTCAGAAATAAAAAGAGCTAAAACACGTAGACAAACAGAAATGAACACAAAAGGGGAGGAGTAAAATAAGACAACACGAGAAATATTGACGGGGCATAAAAAATTAGATTGCATATATACAACTATGTGGAAAGACTGAGAAGGGAATACTTGTACATTGTGCCACACTATGTCAAAACAGTGCCAAGCTCGGATAAAAACAATGATTGTGGGCTATGAAAAACGTCAAGATCAAGAAAATTAACATTATAGAGACTTTGTATTCTGTGAACGGTAGAGTGTGTGAAGAAGCAGGCGGGTACATTAACATTAACATCCACATTAAACGGTCTGTTCTCTCTGGTTAACATACGCGGAATTCGAAAATTTACACAGTTGAGAAGTACAGGGCAGGATATGATACCGTGGACTAGCTTGTAAAGAAATAAGAGATCAGAGCGATTTCGTCGGCAGTGAAGTGATGGCAGTGATAATAATTCAGCAGTATTTGAACGAGATCCAGAGTCATTTTTAGCAAAGCGATGGTTATATATGCTGAGGAATTTTTTCTGGACTCGTTCAATGGTGTTACCGCTGGATTGAGCAATGCCATTCCATATCACGGACGCATACTCAAGTTGCGGAAGACATATTGCCGTGTACAATTTGTGTAGGGCCATGGGAGACCTGAATTCTCGAGATATTCTACAGGCACATCCGAGAGAACGAAGGCCCCGCATAGCAGCACGCTTAACGTGAGAAGAAAAGTTTAACGCAGTTTAACGCGCTGTCAACAACAACACCAAGATCACTGATCTCATAAACCTTGCATAAGGACACAGAATTGACAGAGTATTGAAATAATAATAATAATAATAATAATAATAATAATAATAATAATAATAATAATAATAATAATAATCAGTCAATCAATCAATCAATCAATCATTTATTTAACGTGCCCAGGAACAACCGTAAGGTCTTTGTGCAGGCGCACGCAAAAAAAACAATAAAAATAAACTATACAATACAGACAGTTTTCAGAAATAAAAAGAGCAAAAACACGTAGACAAAGAGAAATGAACACAAAAGGGGAGGAGTAAAATAAGACAACACGAGAAATATTGACGGGGCATAAAAAATTAGATTGCATATATACAACTATGTGGAAAGACTGAGAAGGGAATACTTTGTACATTGTGCCACACTATGTCAAAACAGTGCCAAGCTCGGATAAAAACAATGATTGTGGGCTATGAAAAACGTCAAGATCAAGAAAATTAACATTATAGAGACTGTGAACGGTAGAGTGTTGGAAGAAGCAGGCGGGTACATGAAACGGTCTGTTCTCTCTGGTTAACTTACGCGGAATTCGAAAATTTACACAATTGAGAAGTACAGGGCAGGATATGATACCGTGGACTAGCTTGTAAAGAAATAAGAGATCATAGCGATAATAATAATAATAATAATAATAATAATAATAATAATAATAATAATAATAATAATAATAATAATAATAATAATAATAATAATAATAATGTGCGGACCATCTGTGTATCTCTTCAAGAAGATTTTCAGGGGAGTGTACTATCTTCACGCGGTCTGGACTGTTATTGCCCACGCGGAGGCACATTTGTGTGATTTCGATAAGTGAACTGTTTGCCTTCTCCCCGTCTACTTCTACTCTGGTGTCTCGTCCTAAGCGCAGTTTAGGCTCGCATAATAAACTACAAAAGCTGTAAAATAGGGTGATTGTTGAGAAATAACACGTCAGCGGGACCGAGGACACAACGGTAATTGCTGTGTACCGTTTCATGACACGAATCAAAGCACCACATTTACTCGCATATCATGGAAACAATAACAACACTAGGCTTTTATGTAACGACAATCCGCTCTTGCCAAACGCAGTACGTGTTAATTACGGCAAGCTGATGGCAAGATTTTTGTGTGGGCTTCGTTTCCGAATATGTCAGCATCTGATTTGAGAACATTTGCAGCTATCGCGGCCTGTCAGCCGTTCGTTTAGGGGTAGGACAACCCTGTCGATCGTTCTGTACTGAAGATATTTATAGGCTGGCATCGGCGTAGAAATGAATACACACAACGAAAGGAGGAAAACTAGCACATAGTCAATGCCGATCAGTGAAGACGACAAAAAAAAATATAACGAGCAATTACACAAATGAATACACAAATTAAAGTAGTATGCGGTTCGAACCTGATTATTAATGCACAGCAATACTCTGGAAGGCACACACAACCGGCCAGATCGTGTGACTCGGTATTGTGGCAGCCGTCAAATTACTGAGCGGAGCGTCATCCAACAGGAAGTAAACAAGATGCTAGCGAAGGACATTATAGAGCCGTCCTCCAGTCCCTGGGCGTCTCCGGTAGTGTTAGTTAAAAAGAAGGACGCATCGTGGCGCTTTTGTGTCGACTATCGCCATCTCAACGTCACAAGGAAGGACTCCTACCCTCTACCGCGAATTGACGACGCCCTTAATTGTCTGCATGGTGCCGCGTACTTCTCTTCCATCGACCTTCGTTCGGGATATTGGCAGATCGCTGTGGATCCCGTGGACCGAGAGAAGACGGCCTTTGCAACACCTAATGGCCTCTATCAGTTCAAGGTCATGCCTTTCGGTCTATATAATGCCCCAGCCACATTCGAACGAATGATGCATTCCCTGCTTCACGGATTCAAGTGGTGTACGTGTATATGTTATTTAGACGGCGTAATTGTGTTTTCGCCCACGTTCGAAACACAGCTTGAGAGATTCAGCAATTCTTGAAGTGTTCCGTCTCGCCGGACTTCAGCTTAATTCGCGGTTTTGTCAAAGATTTCGCCGAAATTGCTAGACCTCTGACGGACCTGCTCAAAGAAGACACGCCCTTTAACTGGGGTCCCTCGCAAGCAGCAGCTTTCTCCAAGCTCGTAACACTGCTCACATCTTCCCCTGTCAACTGGTGTGGACAGTTGCGAAACTTCGCCTTACTTATACGGCCGACCATTTACAGTGCTCAGCGACCATCATGCCTTTTGTTGGCTCGCCTCTTTCAAAGATCCCACAGGTCGTCTCGATCGCTGGGCACTCAGCTTGCAGGAGTATGCACTCTTAGGAGTATGCAGGAGTATGCACACGGTAGTGTACAAGAGTGGAAAACTGCACCAAGATGCGGATTGTCTATCACGCTACCCAGTGGCTGACCGGGACTCCACGAGCACTGACTCCATCGACTGCGTATTTTCTCTCTCCTAGTTGCTTCGCCTCGGCGACGAGCTGCGTCGGGATCTGTATGTAAGTCGAATAATACAACGGCTGCAATCCTCCCCGCACGACGCCTCTGTACGCATGTTTGCCTTCAAAGATAGCGCCTTATATCGGCGTAATTTGTCCCCCGCCGGTCCCGATCTACTGCCGGTCGCACCAAAGCACCTACGCTCCACAGTACTCTGCGAGCTTCATGACGCCCCAACCGCTGGTCACCTTGGCGTTTCTCGCACGTATGACCGTGTGCGCCTTCCGCTTCCACTGGCCTGGCCTTGCACGCTCTGTGCGGCGTTATGTCAACGCCTGCGAAGTTTGTCAGCGCCGCAAGAAGCCGTCGGGACTTCCTGCCGGGTATCTACAGCCTATCGACATCCCACCGGAGCCCTTCTTCCGAGTCGGTCTGGACCTTCTCGGTCTCTTTCTAACATCCACTTTAGGAAACAAGTCGGTTGCCGTTGCTACCGATTACGCGACCTGCCACGCAATCACGTGAGCCCTGCAAACCAGCTGCGCTACAGAACTCGCTGATTTTTTACTTCGGGATCTTATTTTAGTGCACGGTGCCCCACGACAATTGCTGACAGACCGAGGCCGTACTTTCCTTTCGCACGTGATTGACGATATCCTGCGTTCCTGTTCCACCCAGCATAAGCCCACGACCTCGTACCGTCCCCAGACAAACGGGCTCACAGGGCGCTTGAGCCGGACCCTGACAGACATGCTTTCGGAATACGTGTCGACCGACCATCGTGACTGGGACCTTGCACTGTCATACGTGACGTTCGCGTACAAGTCCTCCCGGCACGAAACTGCTAGATACTCACCGTTTTACCGTTTGCTTGGACGCGAACCAACGTTGCCATTGGATACTTTCCTTCCGGCTGCTGCAGAGTCAACCACGGAATACGCACGCGACGCTACTGCCCGCGCTGACCACGCTAGTCAGCTTGCCCGCAACAGATTGACGGCTTCTCAAGAAACACAGAAGCACCGTTACGATGAGTGGCATCGTGACGAACGTTTTCCAACGGGTTCCCTCGTTCTTCTCTGGTCCCCAACGCGCCGTACCAGCCTCTTTAAGAAGCTACTTTCTGGTTACATGGGCCCATAGCGCGTGCTACGACAAGTGGCAGACGTTACATACAAAACTGTCTAGGGCTAATCCCACAAACACTTCTGCTCTGTTATCCCGTGACGTCGTTCGCGTATCAAGGCTCAAGCGTTACCACCCTCCTCCTGCTGTGGCCCCATCGACGCGCCGGATCGGCGCTTTTGCCACCGGGAGTTGTGCTGCGTGGTTTTATTGCGATAGCAATTATATGGACACTCTCGACTGGTTTTTGCCGTCGGCTCGTAGCGTTGCGCGCGCGCCTCCGTGCACTTCGCCCTACAGGGCATGGTCGCCTGTTTGCGAGCTTATCTTGAGGAGGGGGGTTGTATGTCTTGTGCTTTCACCGCGCTGTCCGCGCTGAAGTTACAGAGCGTACGAAGGTCACTTCGCTCGCTGCAGCGGCCGCATTTGCGAAACGAGCGCGCTGTTCAAACAAAAATGAATAATTGTGACACTTGATAGTTCGCGCTCGTCCTGTGTGTGTTCTTTTCGTGCGTCCTTTGCGCTTGAGCGACGCGCTGGAAATTTCGAGCTGCTTTCCGTTCTTCGCGTTACATTCTAATTTGTTGCCATTGCATTCATTGCTTCGCCGTTGCGGCGAAACTGTGACTTTTTTACCAACGTTAACAGTGCATAGTGGGATATACACTGAAAATGCATCTGGGAAAGAGGTAAAGAAGTAGACGTTCTGTTGTGAGCTGTGCTGTGGCTTGCTACTGACTCAGTGTTGTTATTTCCACGTAACAGTGTTACTTCTATTAACATTGTTACGCGGAAATAACAACAGTGAGTGAAAAACAATCCAGCGTTTCTTTATTTGAATAGAATTTGTATTTTTAAATTGCGTTTGAAAGTCCAAAAAACAGGAACGTTGCGCAGAGAAAGAGTGCACCGCTGTTTCTACAAAAGACTGCCGCATATAGCAAGGCCTTTCTGATGACGATAAGTCTTATGATAAGTGCTTAGCAAGGTATAAAAGCGCAGGCTTTACGCAGGACAGACAGGCAGAAGAGGCACACGCACTGTTGTTTGACTCCCGCAACGAAGTGTTATGAAAAATAGCACGCGTATTGTGCTCACGGATGGAAGCGCGACAGTTTAGAGTTAAGTATAATGCAGGTACAGCCGCCATTTTTTTAACCTGAACGCGAGAGCGTCGACCGTCTAGTCGATAAGCGCCCTACAGTGGAGCACAGCGGCGAAATGCAGGAGAATACGCGTGCGCGCGCCATGAGCAGTCCGTTTCAGCTGTCTTCTGCTAAGCTGTTCCAGGAACCGGAGACCACCCTCGCTGCTTTTTAAAGACGATAGTCTTTCTTGGGATACTTAAACGGAGAAATTTTGGTCTGTATTTCTGTTTGTCGGCACGTCACTCGATTGAGCCACTCGGCCAAACTTGAACCACTTGCCCAAGGGCCAGCCATCTTGAACGGCTGACTAGGTTCATACTTGTGTACATCGTCGATCAAACAGGAAACATTACGCATATCTGAGGCGCAACATCACTAGGTAAGTATTAGGTGGTATGTTCCTTTAATAGAAAATGCATACATACGTAATTCTAAAGACCCTAGTTTCTTAAGCTGCGCTGAAACTTGCCTTCCTCCGTGCCCTCTGCACGAGCTCATTGTTGTGTTTCGGTTTCGGTTGGGGCGCCGCTCTGGCATTCCTGTTTTACCCAGGCGACGTGTAAATAAAAGAGTATGTGGAGAGTACTCGTTGAGTGCGGACGTTTCTTCTGCTTCAGCGCTTCGCGCCAAACCGCGTGTTCTGGCTGGCTGGCGTCCCCGCCGGTCGCGTTGGTCACCGCCGTTCTTCGCCTGCTGCTGCGCCGGGACTACCAGCCCGCAACACAGCACTCATGTTTCTCGACGTGTTGCCAGATGGCGTCCATATCTCACGCAGCGCCTCTTCTATTGTCTTTAGACGACATTTGCAGCGAAGCACGCAGATACGCGGCCAATTTTTTTAGCACCGTTATCGTCATCCTTTTTTTTTGCTTTTCTCAACGCTGCCGTCAAGTTATAAATAAAAGGTCATGTGGTTGCGCGTAAGATGGATGGGATCTGATATAGAACCGCTGATTATAAGTGCGCTTCTGCATTGTTTTTTTTAACTGTGGTTCACGCAGCTTTTTCCTGAGGCAACAAGGATATCTGCCACAGCAAGCCGAAAACAGGACAAAAAAGCAAAGACTAAAAAGCAGGCGGGGTTGGCTCCGTTTCTTATGTGGCAGACCTTTCTGTGGCATCACCACTTGGGACATGACCTGTTGTGGGGAGTCTAAGACAAGAACAATGACCTAGACGTAGTAATAAACCGCTCTGTTTTTTCCTTAACCGTGCTTAAGAGTGCTACAGTTACTGGTGACCCGGACTAGGAACGCAACCTTCCATGGAGCAGCGTGAGAATCCAGACGACCTCAATCATGGTTGGTCCTACTGCAACTGCAACCGGCCAGGTGCCCTCTGTAGGTGTTGTCGCAGCTACTACCGTCATAACGCTACCGCAGCTATGGCTTGCCGATTCCTCGTTATGGTTCATTGAAATCGAAAACAAGTTCCGCATTCATCGCGTCACGTCAGAAGTTCGCAAGTATGAGCTACTACTTGAAGTGCTGCCGCTACAGGCAATAGAGTTTTTTAGCAAGTTACGGAAATACGGTACGCAAATACGGTAAGGCCGTACGGCAGCGCTCCTTCTTTCCCGCTGGTTGTGCTTTTGCCGGTGAAGGCACCCAGACATCACAAAAGGTTTTTCAAAAATTACTGTGGGGTTGTTACGCCTCATTGTTGCCTGTGAGCCTACGCATTGTTAAGGAGGAGCCTGTCGTTCGGGGGGCGCACTGTCACTGGAACTGGTTACTGGGAACTGGTGTCACTGGGAGCGGGTTAAGCACAACGAGCTTGAAAGGAGGAGCGTTACCGTACTGCCTTACCGTATTTGCGTACCGCATTTCAGTAACTTGCTAAAATACTCTAATGGCTGAGATACCCGACAACGTCGCGCCACCGCTTGATGAAACTACATATATGACAGTCAAAAAGACTCTTCTTCGCTGCCTCGTACAGCCTGCACATCAGCGCATTCAACAACTCCTGAACAACGTAGAGCTTGGAGAAAGACGTCACACCCAGTTCGTAGGCCATCTGCAGCACCTAAGTCGGGACCAGCCGGGCTTCTTGGACACAGCTATATTACGTGAGCTGTTTCTGCGTCTTCCATCTAACGTGCGAATGGCTCTTGTCCCAGCTCAGCATAAGCCCCTGTGTGAACTCGCAGAACTGGCCGATGACATGATGGACGTTGCTCCGGCAGTCATCACCGCTGCCCGTTGCTCCGTCAGTCATCAAAGCTGCCCGTTTTCGAAGCAGATTTCTGTCGAGAAACGGTAAAAGATCTCGCAGATCAAGAAGCCGACCTGCGTCTGGAATTTCGAAACACTCGCAACTTCAATGACCAGTCTTGTCCACATCGACAACCTCTCACGTCGCCTTCTCAGCAACGACTATTTCACCAGCTTGAGCACAGTTTTAAATCGCAGAACCGATGCTACCATCACCGGCGTTTTCGTGCCGCGGCTCGCAGATGTGTGCCACCTTGTTCTTGGTGCATGGGAAACGCTCAGGCCGATCGTCAATACCAGCGGCGGGTAATCACGGCCACTCATCAAGCCGCCTCTTCTACATCACCGACCGAACCACAGGACTACGCTTGCTGGTGGACACTGGGGCAAAAGTCTGCATAATTCCTGCTTCCATAGCTGACCGGCGTCTCTGCGCGAAGTCAACTCGTCTATAAGCGATCAACTCTTCTGTCATCACAACTCACGGACAGAGGTCCCTGACCCTCGATCTCGGCCTGAAAAGGAGGTTACAATGGTTATGTTGGATAGCAGACGTCCGCTACGCAATCTTAGGGACCGATTTCTCAAGGAATTTTCGTCTGATCGTGAATATGAGCCGCTGTCGCCTAGTGAATAACATTACCGACTTATCGGTCAACGGTTTTCTGCCTTACGCTACGGCCCTCAGCCCCACTTTTGTGAAACCACCTACCTTACCATGTACAGCTCCGCTCACCGAGTTTCCGAAGATTACTACACAGTCTCTTTCACAAACGATCGTTTAGTTGGGCGCGCATCAACGATTTAAAACGACATGAAATCCCGGCGCCGGCGGTTACCCGTAACAGAGGGCGCGCAATGAAAAAGAAAACAAACAAGTATCAAAAGACGCCGCGAGCGCGCCTCCTCACCCACTCGAGACGGCCGCCGGCAACCAGCAGTCTGGGATTAAACGCCCGGCAAAGTCTGGAAACATCGCGAAGGAAGAGATGATGCAACGCCGAGCGACGCAGGCCGCGAGTGAAACCGACGAGAAGAATCTCGCACTTTCCCTAGCTTTGGCTGTGCTGCACGCCGAAGCTAGGGCACCCGAAGCCTCTGCAACCCGGGAGCGAAGATATATAAGCGTGCAGTGACGGAGAGTCAGTAGACGGAGTCCGGAGATGGTGAAGAAGGTATGTTGTAGTGAGAGCGGCTAGGTCGGCCAAAGAAGACGCGTTTTATCATGTAGAGCGGCCAGTCAGTCATCGATATGGAAGTATCGAGGGATGACGCCGTGTGAGCAGTGAAACGTTACGTGAGTGTTTCCAGGAAGAGAAACATTCGGGGCTGACGACGGAAGGGAACAACGAGGATCAGCGCTTGAGCTTGCGTGAGTGCTTCCTGGAAGAGAAGCATTGAAGTTACGTTCCAAGAACTGTGGGCTGGATACGCTTGGTGAATATTCAAGACTTTAATCTTGAATAGGTTGTAATGCACCAGATTGCATTTGTAGCGCGCGATCTGTTAATTTTGTGTAGCGCGCGATTTTGTTCCCGTTGTTTTAAGCACCATCGAAGTTATGTTCTGAGCCGAGTGTGCATGCTTGTGTGATGCTTGTACTGCCTTAACTGAGAATATATTTTGTTTGTGTTATCAGCTCTTGGCTCTTTTATTGCGCTAGCGAACCGGCGTTCGCTAGCGCAATAAAAGGACCTACTCTAAATTGTCGGCGCTTTGGTGGTGTGTTTCGGGGGGCCGCTACGTCAGCCCTTGGAATCTGCCCGGCGATTGCCTCCCTATTAACGGGACAAGTGACAGTCTCCGATAGATAAGTCCCTAAGCATACTGTGACCCATTGCATCGTTGCCATAGGCCCATCTGTTCACTGCCGCCCTCGCCGACTCGGTCCTGATAAACTTCGAATTGCTCGCAATGAGTTCGAGCATATATTACAAATGAAGATCATTCGTCCGTCATCAAGCTCGTCGTCGTCGGCGCTGCGCATGGTTCCCAAGAAGAACAACGACTGGTGGCCCCGTGGTGATTATCGTGCACTCAATGCGGTCACCGTTCCAGATCGATACCCATTACCCAATATTCAGGATTGCACAGCCTTTTTAACTGGCACAACAGTATACTCGAGGATTGATCTCGTGAAAGCTTATCACCAGATTACCGTTGAGCCTTCCGACATCCCAAAAATTGCTATAACTACCCCATTCGGCCTTTTTGAGTATTTAGAATGCCTTTCGGTTTGCGCAATGCGGCTCAGACATTTCAACGTTTAATAGACCAAGTCACCAGAGGCTTAGCGTTTTGTTTCGCCTATATGGATGATCTCGTCGCCAGCAAGGGCGCTGAAACACACAAGGCGCATTTACATGAACTTTTCACTCGACTGCGGAATTACGACCTTGTCATATACAGTTTGGGGTCTCGGAGATCCCATTCCTCGGACATCAGATCACAAAAGATGGCATCACTCCTCTACCTGACAATGTTCAAGATATCATCGAGTACCCGCCACCAACGTCCATACGTAGTCTGCGACATGTTCTCGGACTCATAAATTTTGTAGCGGCCGAGGTTGAGCAGTTTCGCGTGGCTTCTGGAGAGCCGTATTGCGCATGCGCAAGGAGCAGTGACGTCACACGGCGCTAAGCTGGTGCGCCGGAGCCGCCGCCGCTGCGCGCAACTCGTCGGTCTGCGCATTCCAGAGGAGTGACGTCATAGCCGCGACAGACCCACTGGCGCCGGCGCGTGCCCAGCTGTGAGCCTTCATTGCGCAGTAGCCAAGTCTGACGCTACGCCGGAGCCGCTTGATAGCGCCTCTCATTCTGTGCGCATGCGCAGAGGTGTCAGTGGGTATACATTATAGAAGCGACGGCTTTGAGCGTGCCGGCCGTAGAAGAGAACGATGAACGACGGCGCACTCGCAGCTCACGCTCAGCAGCCACAGGTAGCGGGCAGTTGCGACCAAGGCTCGGCAGAGTTCGCTGGTCTGTCTTGGTCTCGTTCCTGAGGGGTTTCTGGACCAGCCGCAGCCCGAAAGCCCCACAGCAGATAGCGGGGCGTTTGTCAGTGTGGTAAAGCCATGGAGAAGGAGAGCGAAATTGCTGCTCAGCGGCGCAGAAGAGAAGTAGCTGCCTTACAATTAGCGGTTGAGCGTAGGAAGAACGCACAGAAGAAGGCTAAACGTGCTGCGGAGACACTGAAGCAAAGGGAAGAACGGCTAGGAAAGCGGCGTCGCCAGGAGGTAGCTCACGCTACGTATATCCTGGCATAGCCGAGCTAAGCGACTGCTAAATTTTTTTATCGCTGTCGTATCCCTACATGTGTACATTGCTGCAGACTCTCTAGTTCGAAAGCCGAGTCGGCAGCTCTTCACTAGGACACGGTCGCTGATCACACCTTTGCCGCCGTTAAGACCAAACTTGCCCAAGCCACCCTCCTGCACCATCCTTCATTCACTGCTCCCACTAGACTGCTCCCACAAGGTGGACGCTTCTTCAGAAGCAGTTGGAGCCGCTCTTAATCAGTGGATCAGTGGTGCACGGGTTCCCATCTCCTTCTTTTCCGGAAAGTTACGCGACACTGAGCGCCGATACAGTACTTTCGGGTGGGAGCTGCTTGCGGCCTACCTTGCGGTGAAGCATTTAAGGTACTTCCTTGAAGGGCGACAATTTGCCATTCTTATCGACCACAAGCCACCTGTTTCGGCTTTAAGTTCCTGCAGTGCCACCCATACTCCTAGAGAGCTCCGGCACCTTGCTTCCATTGCCGAATTCATCACAGAAACACGCTACGTAAAAGGCAGCTTTAACAGTGCAGCAGACGCTCTCAGTCGTATTACCATCAACGCCACGAAAAGCCCCATCGACCTTTCCTTCTCTTCACTCGCGGAGGCAGAAGCATTAGAAGATGAGCTTCCACAACTCCGATCCTCTACATCCCTCCGACTGGAGCAAGTGAACGTTCCCGACCACAGCGTCACGCTTTGGTGCGATGTTTCACACAATTTGCACTCGCATCTATGTTCCTTCACATCTGCGTCGTGCTGTTTTTGATACCCTGCGCTCAATCTGCCACCCAGGCGTACGAGCTAAGCAGCACCTCGTCACCGAACGCTATGTCTAGCCGCGCATTCGCGCTGACATCCGTGACTGGGTTCGCATTTGCACATTGTGTCAGCGTATTAAAGTACAACGGCACACCAAGCCTCCATGGGGAAAATTCCCTCTCCCTGATGCACGTTTCGACACCATTCATTTCGACATCGTCGGACCTTTGCCACCATGTCGTGGATCTACGTATTTGCTTACGTGTATTGACAGGTACACAAGGTGGCCTGAAGCAGCTCCAATGCCTCACATAACGGCGGAGACAGTTGCTCGTACTTGTCTGTCTACCTGAACCACCCGTTTCGACCTGCCATGAACGGCGACTACTGATCGAGGCACACAGTTTGAGTCGCCGCTTTTCACCTCTGTGACATCTCTTCGGGGGTGTGCGCGCATTCGCACCACTGCGTATCGTCCCACACCCAATGGCATCGTAGAGAGACTACATGGTCACTTGAAAGCAACACTCGCCTCTCAGCCCCACGCCCAAGATTGGGTATCATACCTCCCCATCGTACTTCTCGGCCTTCAATCAACGTCCGACCAGAGCTTGCCTGCTCTGTAGACGAGATGGTTTATGGCTGCACACTCCGTTTGCCGGATGACCTCGTCACCCCGTAACTACGCAGAGTTTTTCGGATCCATCTTCTTTCGTCCAGCGTCTGCGGACCTTCATGCAAAGCTTGCGTCCATCACCAACTTCTGCTCACACGGCTAAGCACGACGTTTTCCTGCCGTCAAACCTACGAACATCCTCACACGTTTTTGTTCGGGTTGAGGCGCCTCGTCGTGCTCTTCAGCCTCGCTATGAAGGTCCTTTGCCAGTCATCAAACGTTCCGAACATCATTTTACAATCCTGCGTAATGGGCGTGAAGACACAGTCACAACCGAAAGGATCAAGCCAGCACCCACTATAAACAGCTCCTTTTGGCCACCTCTTCAAGTGCCCATGGCCACTTGTCCGCAGTGAGGGCCCATCTGTGGCATACTTTAGTTCTTCTGGCACCACCACTTGGGACATGAACTGGTAGTGGGGAGTCTGCTTAAGAGAGGAAGAAATAGTTCGAACAATGGTGTAGACGTAGTAATAAACCACTCTGTGTTTTCCTGAACTGTTGTTCAGAGTGCTACACGTCTGGCAGACGAAAGCTGCACCAGACTGTTCGCTGCGCGCATGCGCGTATTCTCGTTCATTTCGCTGCTGCGCTTCGTTATACACTCTAAACCCGGTAACTCATATTGCAACCCATACGCAGTTTTAACCCATAAAATAAGGGTTACAGCGAGAGTTGTTTTGACTTTTTAATGTTTTCCGCGATGTTTAAGGGATACGGTGTCCATCTGCTCAGAAAATATAGGTTTCGGAGCGCTTTTATAGGTTACATTAGCAAAAACTAAAGTGTAACCCTTACACAGTAACCTATACACGGCGGCGCAACTTTCTCACGCAATAAAAGCGCTAGAGAGGCTCGCTTGTTGCCTCTCGAAGGTTCAACAGGAGACGCCATTTTGTCAGTTTCATCTCTCCTTGATGCTTTGTTTTCGTGCTTTATGGGAAGCGTGCTATTATGTCGGCGTGGCGGTTGTACGTTTCGCGCCTCGTGAATTAGTTTTCGGTGGTTTGGGGTACCTCTCTCCGCATTCATGGCCTTCACGAACAAGGACATGTTCGGCGTTTTAAGAGGCCGATGTAACAAACAGGTGTGCGACTGCCAGCAGTATACAGTGACTGGTCCGTCGAAGATAAAATGCGAGTATTGCGACCATTGCCCGGGAGTCCACGGGAAGGTAGTCGAGCTTGGTAAGTGCCGTTTGTTCAAATTACATGTGCCTGCGCGTAGCATTTCGAATGTCGGTAGCACTAGCAAACTCTTCTGTGTTGTGGACTGCGTCCTTAACTCTTACACGAATAGTTTCTCTAGTAGCACAGTGCGACATTGCTATGCACCGTAGCCTCCTGTCAACGAGGCTACGGTGTCTGTTTAAGCATGGCGAATGTGGAGGTGAAGTGGGCGCGCGTTTATTGTTTTCGGCTTTGTGAAGACGCTGCCGCCGGCGCCCTCCGCACTCAAGCTTGGTAGATAGATTGCGTTCATTACGTGTTGCATGTCCATTTACAGATAAGATTTGTTTATGTTATACCCGCTCGCCTTTCTTTGCGGCTCCTGTGGCTTTTCGTAGCGGAGCCGTCGTTTGCGCCTGGGGGTTATGCAATTACGAAATGCCTTCACGAATTTCCTCTTGCCCAGATGTAATATTATGTATCTTGTTCAAATTTTCTCTCTGTTACTTTGCACAAACTCATGTCCTCATCATTACCTTTTGCAATACAGATTATATTATTTGTTCAAGAATTCCTGAAGTGGCTGCTTGAAAGCTTGCCATCGTTTTTCGGAATGTGTACAGCCACTGCTGCATGGAAACGCTAGTTCGGAAAGCCAACATGAAAGGTTGTGTCGCCAGCTTCGAGCTGAAATTGCTCTATCCTTAGAGTAAGTCGTATCGTCTTCATCTCTGGTCTTCTGATTTAGCTCTCAATTATTACCTAATCATGATCCTTGCGTGTTATGTATTTCTTGAAACTAAACCAGAAGCGTTATTGTTATGAAATAATCATTGTATTTGACATTTTCAGTGAAAATCAGATTATTACGAGCTGCAACATAGTAGAGTGCCGCTGGCAGTATGATGCGCTTGGGAAGACACTTTCTAAAAAGTATCGATGGTACATGTGGGAAGATCCAAAACCAGGCAGGCGTCTTCAGCTGACACGAAGCCATGTCTATGTAAGTCAAAGGCTAAACATGAGCTAACAAGTGCAGTCACATTCAAGTTGGTTAACCGAGTTTGTGCAACATTAAATTAATCAATTTTCAGCTTGAATAATGTTTTCCTGAAATTAATCAATTTTTAAAAAGTACTCAACAGCTATGAATTGCAGTGTGTACTTGCTGTTTTTCATGATTTTTATTTGCCTTTTTACTTCGTTTTACCATAGCTTGCAAAGTCTTTACAACACCCAAAAGAATTGGTGGATGTTTGTTTTGCAGAGTATGCTCACACAAAGACTATCAATTGCACGCAAAGTTAGAAGGTATAGGGAAAAAAAACAAGTTTCCCAGCCTCCACAGACACCTTTGTCCTTACAAAGGAAAGTGCTGCCTCTGAGTTGCAGGTTTGTTGCCTGGCATGTTTGCACAAAATTGTGAAGTGCCTAGAGTTGATTAATCATCTGCATATTGCGTGAGGTCCTATGCAGTTGGATTGCTTGACATGGTACTCACAAAAAAATTCATGAATTTCAGGCATTGGATTCATCTAGCTTGTCTGGTGTGGTATATGATATGGCAAGGATGAGGCGCCTTCTGGAAATACCTATTCCTGAATGCTGTGACACATGCAGATCATTTACCTCGGTACTTCTTGGTGGACGAAATTGTAAGTAAAGTGTTGGTATTCATCGAGTGTTCAAAAATGTGTATATTTGCATATAAGACTTTTCACGACTCTTTTTAGTGATTCACAATAACACTTGCTCACAGGATGGGTGAAAAAACCAACTTAGAAGAGAGATGCTTCTTGTGGAATTTGAGGTTTGCCCAGTTCTGCTCTATTTGATTGTTTTTGCACTTCAGAAGACAATATTGAAATAGCTAAAAGGGTGCACATTTATTTACAAAAAATGACCATTGTAGCAAGCACTGAAAAGGATACTGTGCAAAATATTTATGAAAAGTTTACCCAAGTTTAACACATCAACTACATTTCATTATACATGGCCCGTGTACTTAGCTTTAGGTGCACGTTAATAACCCCAGGTGGTCGAAATTTCCGGAGCCCTCCACTACGGCGTCTCTCATAATCATATGGTGGTTTTGGGACGTTAAACCCCATATATTATTATTATTATTATTATTATTATTATTATTATTATTATTATTATTATTATTACATCTCATTATACATCTTCACTTTTACCTGGTGCTAGGTTATCGACAATGAACAAATAAGCTACGAAAAATTCTCAGCGATCCACTGTTTAGATGAAATTGTGATAAACCTAAATATTTTGTCACAGTATCGCTATGATCAGAAATGTGCATTTAAATCTAGTGAATAGAGCTAGTCTGAATCATAATATGCTGTTGTTAGCTCCAAATGCTTTAATTTTGTTTTTTTGCGGTTCCTTTTAGCTGTGCATTGAGGCGGAACTGAGGTTTCAGCTGAACATCAGTGACCTGGAGAAAAAGGTGACCAGTGCCCTCAAAGTGCGCTCCGAAAGACAAGGACATGAATGTACACTTTTGGACCTCATGAACTACTTACAGCCGAAGTCAACATATGCTCTCATAAGTGAGGTAAGTGAATGAGCTGAACAATATATTCAAATGCTCTTCAAAGCGTGTTGCTGAAGGAAAGAATCCAATGTATGATTACTTAAGTACGATACACAAATTAGTAAGAATTTAGAATGGTAAAGCAACTCGGCAAAGCTTTTAACGAAGCGTTATACGTTCTTGCAACACGGAGACCATTAGCAAGACCATGCCGACGTAGCAGCAGTTGAATACTGTTTTGCAATTGCCTCGTGGTTTACTTCTCTCTCTCTCTTTCTATATATATATATATATATATAGATATATATATATATATATATATATATATATATATAATATATATATATATATATATATATATATATATATATGTGGTGTGGAGCGTGCTCTCATCCTCTGCCTTTATTGTACTGTATTAAGAGCCTGGAGTACCCTTACATTTTTTCACAAATGCTTTTGCTAACGCAGAAGCTTGTGCTGTAACGTGAAGTTGTCCCCGCGGCAGCACAGCAACATGCAAGCGTTTAAAGTGTTTTTTCACACACTTGAACAAGAGGATTACTCCTTAAAATAAGGCACTTTACAGGGACGGGTCCCCGTATTGTCTTTTATGGTACATGTAGCTTTTATCTACGAACTTCAAATACTACCAGTAGTCGAGTTTCGCGACATTGTTCTAAATATATATATATATATATATATATATATATATATATATATATATATATATATATATATATATATATATATATATATAGGAATAGGAGCCACTTTTTGTGCATTCCTAGTAAAGAGTAAAAAAAATCTCTCTGACTTTTTTCAAGCCAGGAAAGCAGGCACATTTTTATGGTATTTCGAAGTGCACAGTACTGTTAGCATAATTTTTACGTTACTTTGGTTTCATTGTAGCCCGAACTAATCGCTGTTTCTTGTTTGCTAGTTTCGTCCTTGGGACTAAGTTAGACCTAGATAATTTTTGTTGTCTGCGATTTTCCGAATCAAAATCTTTCGATTGCGTCACTTTGAACTCTTTTCTAAGTATGTCACACATCTGTGTGGCGAATTACGCAGCCTATATACTTAAGCTGAAATATTTTATGTGGTATAATTGTAGCAGCATACAATACACTACCGCAGCATCATCAGCAGTCACGTGGAGTGCTATTGAAATTAGAAGTGAACTCCCGATGTTCAATAATATATATAAATATCTGCTTATGTTGCAAGTTACATGGCTTCTTTATTCCAGTGCTTTGTGTCCTAAGGCCACCCCAAAGTCTGCAAAGGTATATTTGGATAAAATAAGCCGTATTTCAGTGCATTACAAGCAAAGCATTTATCGAATAGAATAAAATGTAAATAAGGTTGTCGAAAGCTGACATCCCTCTAAAGGGGATTCTGGAGTCGGGACTCATGTTGTAATTTGTGAAGTCTGAAACAAAGGAATGTGTGTGTTTGTACGAAAGACATGCCCGCCAGGTTTATATATCGGCACTTCGGCAAAACACCAAAGGAATTGATTGAACGGGATTTTCGAAATTATATTTCGAAGCAGTGCCCACGCCTCACCATGTTTTCGCTATAGAAATGACAGATGTGACTTCTTGACAATATCGCACATTATTTGTGTTCTGTGTACTACCTGCCGTTTTTACGAAGGTTGGTAGAAGATTGAAAAGATCATGTAAAATTTTACGCTCGAAATTGGCGCTCGAAACTGCGCCAATGTTTGGGCTGATCGCTGCCCAAAACATTGGAATATACTGCAAAAACCTTGGTCGTGTGTAAAAATCGTCACTATACAGGATAGCTGCGTCACAGCTTCTACACCATCTTTATATATATAGATATATATATATTATAATCTATATATATATATATATATATATATATATATATATTATATATATATATATATATATATATATATATATATATATATATAGTGTGTGTGTGTGAACGGTATAGAAGCTACCACGCATGCCGAAAAAACGTAGCACAGATTTTTCACAGAGGACCTTTGTTTTTTAAGTATATTATTCCAACGTTTTGAGGGGTGATAGGCCGACAAGTTAACCTTAAATAAGTATCTAACACGTACTCTACTAAGGGTTACATATTTCCTGTATACTTATAATAAGGGTTACGCGCATATAAGTTACTTTTTAACCTTTAAATTATAGGTATACCAGGATTGAAAATGTGCACCTATAGTAAGGGTTACCCGGTTTAGAGTGTACCGGGCACCATATACACTCTGAGGCGAAATTACCCGAGATTGGAGTAACGGGGCCTAATAGGCCTGCGCGACTAACAATTAGGCAGCTAAGCAGTAACCACAGAGACATGCGTGCCATGCGCATGCCCGAAAGAGTAACATTTTACACTTCGCTATTATAACGCGCGCGCTGTGGGAAAACTGTTGTCAGGGGAACTAACCGTCCCTGCTGATCACTCAGTCTTCCCAACTGTGTTCGCGGTATCGTGCCAGTGAGCGTATCCCGCTTGGCAATTAATTCAAAGGCGCAGGAAGTATGGCGCGGCACCTTACACGTAAACGCATACGCGGAAGAGCGTGTGACGCTTCCTACTTAGTTTCACCACGCCTGCGTAATGTCGACACACCGCCCAGCATATCTCCGGCGCGCTCACAGCACTGCGTCCTCACCGACTGTGAATGGCGCGCAAGACGGTAGGCCTATTGCACATGATTTCATTGTGACAGTGGGAAGAAATGAGCGTCAGACTCTTTCATACCCCGCACATTTATGCTCATGTCGCGCGCGCGAAACGCATTACAATGGCTGGCAGCGGGCTTCACTGTGTTGCATACCGCGCCTTCGAAATGAAGGAGGTCTCAGCTAGCCTTTAGCAGCGTCTGCGAAATGAGTGAAACCCACAAGACCAAAGCTTTTTTTTTTTATTGCAATAGCAATTATATGGACAGTCTCGGAGTTTTTTTTTTTTTTTGCCGCTGCCGTCATGTTCCGTATAAAGTCCAATATAATAACACCACCCCGCACATTGTGTCTTCGACAAGCGAGTACTGAGGACGAACACGGCTGAAGCAGGAGATGACACGAGCGGGGCATTTCCGTCGCACGAAGGACGCATGCGATAACATCGCCTAGAGTGCGAGTCCTGCCGTCCATGCCTCCTCAATCAGAGAGGAAGCGCCCAGCTCGTCTTTCGTCGAGCGAAGGAGAAAGAAGGGGCGCCGAGGGGGGTGGGGGATGCGTCGCTAGAGCAGCAACTGAGATCTTTGATCAGAAGGGTGCGGTCGCGAGCGCTATCTCTACAGACATCAGTAGACGGCTCGTAAGCCCTCGTACGCGTTGCGCTCTCGCCTCTTCGCGTTGAGACAACAGCCAGCAAGAAAACCGCTTCGCTCACTGAAGCGGCCGTATTCCTTACAACAGCATTTTGTGTAGTTGCGCGAGATCGGATTGAAAAGAGTTAGCTGCTTGCTTTACTTTGTATAACGTTAAATTTTGTTGCCCTTGCGGAGGAACTAATTTTTTACGGCAAAAAAGTACGCCAACGTAATATTGAATGTCGCTCAGTGTAACAGCGGAATATCGCGCTTGGGGATAAAGAGGTCATAGAAACTGATGATAAGCAAATCATCAATACGTACATGAGGTTCACTAACCGTTCGTTTGCTCACGTGGACCTGTGTGGGCCTAGCAGTCGCCCAGTTATTTTCCGAGTATGAGGACTAAATGTTAGCGTACAGACGTGCAACTGCACGGACTAGCAGTTATACCCCTGTCACACAGGGCAACTTAAGTGCACTTCGCCGCTAGTGTCATTTGCACGCTGTCCCAAAGGAACGCTTAGTGACACTCGCTGCAAGGTACACTTGCCGGCAAATGCGTTCGCCAAACTCCCTTCGCTGCGGGGTCATTCCACGACAAACGTCCCAGCCATTTTGGCAACTATTGGCAACTATCTCAAATGTATTGAAAAAAAAAATCGTGCCGATTTATTACGCTGAAAACAGTGAATGGTTAGAATATTTCGGAGAGAAAAAATTTTTGGTCACGTGGATGTCTTACAAATTTTCCAGAATGTCATATGGGTGTTGTTTGTAAGAAAATTTATTCTGAGAGTATTGTTTCTTGTTTCAAATACCAAATTTGGTTTACATAATAAGCAAAGGTGTTTGTGTAAGCTGTTTAAAGCTTAATAATATCAGTGCAATTTTTCTGCCATAAACGCCTCCAGGAATTTTGCCAAAATGTTATATGTTTGCATTTTTTTTCCATTGCGATATTGCGCCTTGTATGAATATATGAGTAATGAATGCTTACTCTACGGAAGGTATATTTTGCAATAAAAATATTTTCAGATCCCTGAAATTTCTGAACATTACGAGAAAAAAAATCATGAATTTCAGATAATTGTCGTTTTTGTCCGCATTGAGACGCGATTTACACCACGTGGTGCTCCAATTGAAAGTCGGCTTTATACCTCAATCGAAAGCAAATGGAGAGTTCTTATACGGCAAGTTTTATCATTGCAATTTTCGTTTTAAGGAAAAAAAAATTGTTGATGTTCCCCATTGATGGCTATCTCCCTATTTGGGGACATGGCAGCTTCCTCATTGACGTTCCCAACTGCCGTCAATGGGAAAATTAAAAAAAATATTTTCTTCCTAAAACAAAAATCGTTATGATAAAACTTGCCATATAAGACGAACCATTTATATGCTTTCGAGTGAATTATAAAGCTGATTTTTAATTGGAGCACCCCGTGGTGTAAATCGCGTCTCAGTGTGGACAAAACGACAATTTTCTGCAATTCGTGATTTTTTCTCGTAATGTTTAGAAAGTTGAGGGGTCTGAAAATATTTTTATTGCAAAATATACCTTCTGTAGAGTAAGTATTCATTACTCATATATTCATACAAGGCGCAATATCGCAATGGAAAAAATGCTAACATAGAACAATTTGCCAAATTCCTGGAAGCGTTTATGACAGAAAAATTGCACTAATATTATTAAGCTTTAAACAGCTTACACAAACACCTTTGCTTAATATGTAAACCAAAGTTGGTATTGAAACAAGAAACAATGCTCTCAGAATAATTGTTTTACAAATAACACCCAGATGACATTCTGGGAAATTCAGAAGGCACCATGTGACCAAAAATTTTTTTCTCCCCGAAATATTCTAGCAGATAACGCTTTTCAATGCAATAAATCAGCACAATTTTTTTAATACATTTGAGATGGTCGCCAAAATGGCTGGGACGTTTGGCATGGAATGACCCTACGACGGAGTGTCTAGCCTCGGTAGCCGTGGCTTGCAGATAAATACGCTAATGAAAAACGCGGCGATCACGGTATTTTTAAACCATCGATCTCTTCCTTCGGAATACTGCCATGTATTCGAACAAATTACAACGAAGAACCTCGCTAATCTCGCCCTCGGGCAGTTTTCAGTCACGTCCGCTAGGGGGATGCGGGGGCACATGCCGTGCAATGGGCGCGTCTGTCGCGTTGTTTACTTCCTTGCACATGTGTAGGTCAGTCATTCTTAGTCATTTGCGGTGGCGTGTGCCACGGGTGCCACTTTCACGAAGACAACGTGGTCCAACGCAGAGACGCGGGCGCTCGTACCCCTTTGGGAGGAGCAAATCAGTGCTGCCAAAACACGCTCCAACCACCCGTCACCACTAGGTGTCTCAGCTGCACCGGAGTCCGCCATTTTTGTTTTCGATTCGTCTTTGATATGACACTGTCTTGTCTCGGCTCGCGATGACCAATGATATTATGTGGTTGCAATATTTACTTCATTTGCGGGAACAGTTTATTGTAAATTAAGTTCATGCCTATAGTACGCTATTAAACAGCGAGCATTGCCAAAAATAAGAAATATATGTTACGCTACTAAACAGCAATTGCCACTGCCATCATTTCCAAAGCACACTTCTCTTTCTCGTGTAGCAGCGCGCCGCCATAGTGACACTCTGTGAGCGTAAGTGCACTCGCTCAAAGTGACACTTAATTTGCCAGTGTGACCGGGGTATCTAGTCTGTTCACTTGCAGCACTGGCACTAAATGTTCAACCAACTGCTGTTAGTCTTAAACGATACGAATGGCTGTGGCAGCCGCATTAGTCCCAAAGTGATGAGCCCACACTCTCATAACTCTACTTTGCTTTTGAGTGTAAAGGGGTAGTGGGGTTGCAGGAATCACTAAAACTTGGAGCCGTGCGGTGGCCCAGGGCCCGTGAAGGACCCAAACTCGCTCGCCCAATATAGCTTTTGCTTCATTCCTTGGAGGAGCCTTAAGCTTCGCCTTTAAAAGTGAAACGCGACAGCGTTATCAGGCCTCGTTCGCATCGCCTTCTCATTTGCTTGACATGCTTCG
This sequence comes from Rhipicephalus sanguineus, assembly GCF_013339695.2. Taxonomy (NCBI): domain Eukaryota; kingdom Metazoa; phylum Arthropoda; class Arachnida; order Ixodida; family Ixodidae; genus Rhipicephalus; species Rhipicephalus sanguineus. Next base: position 109,859,725 of record NC_051185.1, on the reverse strand, counting down.
CTTCTCGGTAACACTTCAACCGTGCTGCGAGAGAAGGAACGTCTGTTCGCCAACACTGGACATTGTCACCCTTCCTAGGGCGCCTACTGCAATCAATGTTGCGAAGTGACCACTACGCACTTGCAAGGCAATAAGCTCATCTGCGCAGCTGCACACATTGGTGATGCTATGGCTGACGATAATCATGATGACAAGCTCTGGCTCCATCTTCTGTAAAGGCTTGGCAGCATTCAACCACCCACTCGTTGCACAACTCACATGGTGCGACGCCCAGAGCGACATTACGCCTCTGCCACGTAACGTTGCATCAGTTAACGTGACTTCTTGTGCGACTTGACAACTTTGTAGGGTCTTTTTACGAAAAAGTTTCAATCTCTTGCGTGGCTCTTCAGTGGAATAGTTGACTGCCACGATGAATGCCTGAGTTTGACTGCGGCTCGAACCTTGATTTTAAATGCGAAGCATTTCTTAGCGAACTTCTGCGACTTTGAGCGTATCTATCTATCTAGCCGCCTACGACTTTGTGCTCTCCTGGCCGTTTCGTTAATAGGATGTACACCAAAATTGGTATGGCGCAATATGACTTTATGACGAACATAAATGATAGGTCATAACATGAAAATCATGACATCCATGTCATGAACGACATGATTTACATGCCACAGTTTTGGTGCTCTTGCAGCCGTTCCGTTAGTTTGATATATACCAAAATTGGTGTTGCGCGACGTGACTGTGTGAAGAACACAAATAACAGGAGTTAACATGAAAATCATGACACGCATGTCATGTACAGCATAATTTGCATGCCACGCTCATGGTGCGCTCGCGGCCGTTTCGCTAGCTTGATATATACCAAAATTGGTATCGCGCGACGTGACTGTGTGAAGAACACAAATAACAGGTGGTAACATGAAAATCATGACACGCATGTCATACCAGCGGCCGTGGTCATACACAGCATGACTTACGTGCCACACTCATAGTGCGCTGGCGGCCGTTTCGCTAGCTTGATATGCACCAAAATTGGTATCTCGTGACGTGACTGTGTGACGTACATAAATAACAGGAGTCAATATGACAGTCATGACACGCATGTCATCTACAGCATGACTTACGTGCCACGCTCATGGTGCGCTGGCGGCCGTTTCGCTAGCTTGATATACAGCAAAATTGGTATTGCGCGACGTGACTGTCTTACGAACACAAATAACAGGAGTTAAGATGAAAATCATGACACGTATTACAGCATGACTTACGTGCCACGCTCATGGTGCACTCACGGCCATTTTATTAACTGAATATATACCTAAATTGCTATGGCATGACAGGAGTGCGTGACGAACATAAATAGCGGGCCACGTATAGTATATATATAGCAGAACAGATGTTTCATTAGCATGGAATATACCAGACTGACACTCATGCATGTGTGACAATTTCGCTATATCATACCTGCCAAGTTTGGAGAAACGGAATCCGGGAGATCTACTCAACGGGGCGGGGGGGGGGGGGGGGGGGGGGGAGGTACTGCGATAGCAATTATATGGACACTGTCAGCGAGATTTTGCGGTCGCCGCTGATATGTACAGAGTCCAAACCGATAACATCGCTTACGCATCGTCTGTTTCACGTGGGAGTAAAAGCGCGCTAGCGCTAGGGACGAACGCGGTTGAAGCAGAGATGAAACAACCCGGCCGCCACCGTCGCGTGAAGGGCACATGCGATAACATCGCTCCGCGTGCGAGGCCTGTCGTCGCTTGCTTACCAGTTATTTCGTCGGACTCCGTTGAGACTGGGACGGTCGCGAGCGCTGGTGAACGCGCTATCTCGACAGACATCGGTAACGGCTACCTTTTTAAGTGCTGGGTGCTCTTCTTAAAGCAGCAGGCACACAAAATTTTGAAGGCGAGATAACTTGTGGGATAGATTTGTGTGTACACAAACGCATCATCTACGAAATATTAACGGCTGATGTAACCTATAACACATTTAGGATCAATTTTTAAATTGCATGTAGCGCATCTGTACGCGAAACGACCCACCTCGCGTCACCGTGACGTACAGGGCGCACAATGCACTGGACGCGCGGGGCAAAACTGGATTTCCGGGAGATATTCCTATGACCCGTACAACCGGGAGAAACGTTCAAAATCCGGGAGTCTCCCGGGTAATCCGGGAGACTTGGCAGGTATGCTATATATAGCGAACTAGATGTCACGACATGAATGACTTCATTAGCCTCAATGACAAACAAGACGATGTGTGCAGCTATTTGCTAGCAGCTTCGCATTACATCGATTCCCACATTGCGTGGGATCTGCCGATTTTTTTTCTTCGCATATTTCCGGTATTTTCACTAACGAAAAATGCCAATTTTTCGCTCATATAGCCAACGCTGCTTACACCGACCCCGCATTTCTTGCGGCATAGGCTGTTTAAAGGGACCGAAAACTGCCCAGAATATGAAATGAGTTGACTCCACTGATGTAAAGATTGTCCGTTGCACTGACTCAAACCAACCCTGTTTTTTTCGTGAGAAATGGATTTATATTATTATTTCTTAATTGAAAGTAGCGAAAAATGACCTGTGGCGCCTCTGGCGGCAAAAACATGGATCATCCGATGAAGACGGCCACGTGACCGTTGACTGCTGTACGGGGTCGACGATTTTTTTGTCAGTATTGAAATATTGTTCGTTTCTTTATATTAAAAAGTATTACTCCATAATAATGTACATATAGGCCTGCGTTAGTAGTATGCATTAAAGTGGCGCTGCCTTCGCGTGACGTAATGATCCCATGCTCGTCAGCGCGTCTTGAGCAACTTTTCAGCGTGCTCATACAACCGCGCACGCAGTTTCCAGGTCGCTAAGATTTTAGAGCGACATAGTTTTGCTACCTACACTTCGTCTCAGAAATGACGCGCGCTGCTACTCGGTGCGGCAGTGCATATGCACAATTACGTTTTCGATTACTTGGCTTGGCTCGTGGATCGAGAGAGTAAAGACGCCGGGACGCTGTACAAATACCGGGAAGGTGTATAAAGCCACACTGTCTTATTGTAACAGCTTGCTATTTTCAAAAATGGTTGCAAAGCTCAAAATAAAGGTGGTTAAGCATAGTTACAGTAACTCCTGCGAAAGTAGAACAACGACAGCTTTCACAAGGGCTAGCGGCATCGCTATCAATTCTCAGCGTTGCTGGAGCAAGCCTCCATGCGTGTTTGGAGCCTTTCAGATCGAAAAATACTGCTTATAAAATAACTACGTGCTTTTCGGATAAACCACTGCAGCTACAAACGCTACGAAGGGTGAGCTTCCTGTCGCGCCGTAAAAAACTGGGTCGAGAGAAATCAGTTGTCGGTCCCTTAATGCTATCGAGTTAAAACGAACAATGCCATGGTTGCTAACCTCGCATGTTGGGGTGGTACAGGTATGACAACAGGAATGGCAACGTACACAAAAAATAGGAGTCGCAAAGTGAATTACCATAACGGGACAATTTGCCGCCACTGTCTCTTAACCGATATGGCATGAAATTTCGATCGGCGCCGACACATGAAACCCTGTCGCAGGAATCGTATGGTGGCTGCACCGTCACGTCTATGTCGTGACGGTGCGCGACATAGACGTCATGTCCACTCGTGCCGTGACTCAGCCTATTACTGCCGAAGCGCGCAAGCGGGCCACGCCTCTGCTCATTCTTGCTGAATATTTTAGGTTTTCCTAAACACCGCGGAAAAATATAATAAACTGCACACAAACGCAGGTCACGCTAAATATACCAGTCGTAGTTGTTCGGTAATGTTCCGCAATATTCAGGAGAGATAAGAAGGCGACATACCTGTGAGTAGGGACTTATTATGCAATTATGCAGAACTCTGCAATTAACGCTCATTTATCGACACTACTGCAGGAACATGTAATTTGTTTCGCAAAAGAGGCTTGAAAGGGAAACAAAAAAGTGCATTAAGCTGAGCTGTGGCCTAATGATGAATTACGGTTCCACCATAGCTGAAAGGTAACTAGTACCGCTTGACGGAGACTGGTAAGCCGATAAGATCTAGAAACATGAGGTGCGTGCAGATGATGCACTAAGCTTACCACGCGGTCTAGATGCGTCACCGTGGCCTTTGACAGCGATGCTTGTGTTTATGTAATAATTCTGGGGTGATTAAGCATAAGGTCAGGTTAAGAACCACCATTCTACTACGAGGCTTATGCTAAGCATTTAAAGATAGGAACGCTGGTCCCGATTTCATATGCATTAGTAATGAACCTTGTTCCTTCCAACAAAGAAACAACGTCAGCTTTTAAGCAAGGAAGGTGAATCTTGATTAGTGTCGCTTGCAAATACTTAATCTAGGTTAAAAGAACTTCGCCTTCAATTATCCCTTCTGTCCACAAAGGCTACGTTATGGTGTTTGCCAGGTTAGTGCGCCTTCTTAGCTCACACTTTACGAGTCAGAACAGCGGAGGCGCTGGTTAGACACATGAAGTTTCGATTGGTGCACAAGTGTCTGTACGTCATCATCCTGTGTGCAAGATACGTAAATGTGAAATCTCTATGTAAAATTCATTCTGCCGCGCTTTTCTGCAAATAATTTCTCTTCTCGTTTTTGCAATACACGCTGATAACAATCTGTCAGCTACGCCTTGTGAAAGGCAGGAAAACGAATCGTGTGCCTTCCCGTGTCCGCTTGTTCACTTTTCGTTTATTTCCCTAGCATCGTAGTCATATAGTGACGCGGCAGATAGTAAAACATTCTGGAAGAACGCATCTCGCGATTAATGTTACCGCTAATGGCATGATCGTTAAAGGCGATGTGATGATAAACCGTTTCGACATCCCTAAAGAGCTTCATGTAAACAGCCGGGTTCCTTTTCTTGCTCTTCGACCCATTCGGGCAGTCTGTGACAATTAGCGCCGGCGCGGCGGAGTCCTCGCTTTGCACGTGTGTCAACGGAGATAATATGACGCGAGCTTCATGCAGTCCGGCCCCAGAGAAATTCTTAAAGGGGCCCTGCAACACTTTTCGAGCATGCTCAAAAAGCGCTGCCGATCGGTAGTCGAGGCTCTCGAGAACACGAGAACACGCGAGCCAAATATTATAGCGTTGCGCACGGCCTGGAATTTACAATAAATTCTCAGTCAGCTGAAAATCGCTCCCTCTTCTCTCGACAAATGATGTATTAGTCCGCAAAATATGACGCGATTGTCGGCAGTTCCACCATTGGCTGATGTTATAATCACGATAACACCCTCATTATTACTTTCGTTGTTAATTTTGAGTTCAATAAGTAGATAATATGTACGTTTATATTATGTTATCGCGTTAAAAACACCGAACAAACATTATTATTAGCACTTCCGGTCTCACCGACAGCTCGTCTGCTCGTAGTTGCGTGGTTCCGTTTTCTTCGCCATGCGCAGTGCCGAAAACGTGAATATTTCTGTGCTTTTGACCATCGCCGGTTGCCGTTGAGAGTGGCAGCCGTTCGAGTGTTGCCTCGTCAGCTGAGAACTGCATCGTCGGCACGTTCTCACGACCGACCGAGGCACGGGCGCAGCGTGTCTCCGATAACAATGCTGGCTTCCGGTAATGGCGGCGCTTCGGGGTCGTCTGCCAGTGCCGTCTTACGAGGCGGTGTATCGGAGTATGGGCCGAAACCGATCTCAGCTGTCATTCGTTCCAAACGAGCGCGCACGTTTGCTTCCATGGTTGGCAGAGTGATGAAAACACTACGGCGTTCGAGGTGCACACCCAACATTACCAAACCGACGCGCAGTTTTCAAGCACGCGCGATACACAGCGCGATCGACTCCGCTCGACGAGAACGACGCAAGCCGACCGGAAGTGGCGGCACAGACCACGTGGTTGCGCCGAGACGCCAGAGAGAAAAAAATGAAAAAAATGCCGCCGGCGCTGACGTCGCCTCCTCGCACCCCCGCCCTCCCTCCCTCCCCTCACGCCGCGCGCAGCTTTCCGCGCGCTCGCTGCGTTGAGTTGAGAGAGAAAGCTGCGGAACGTGATCTCTATAATTTGGTAACACCACTTAGACTTGACGGATTCGAAAAATTTTTGCGGCATATGACTCGTGAAGAGTCATACGTCAGTAATGAGACTATTCCAATATACTTAAGAAAGGTGTTGCAGGGCCCCTTTAAGGAGACATTTGCATCTAACAACGGGTACTTTCTATGTTCATCTGCTTCCATATTTCCTCTTCGCTAAATACTAGGCAAGCGCTGTGTCCTCCACGGTGGCAGTTGTGAGCCTGCTCCCTTTTTGTTTCTCCTTCGTACATGTGTTTATGTTTGCGGAGAAAAAAGATGGAAAATTGGGAAGGACCGCCTTTCTTTCCTCATTTCCTTTCCATGTATCATAAGTGATTATACTGCGGAATAGCGCCTTGCTATCATTGTTTCAATTGTAACACAGCGACATCACTTTCGCAGCTCGAAACTCTAAGTGCCCAACTTCGGTCCCAACGTTTAAACAATCAATTTTATGCGCATTTTCGGGAAGACTGTTTCATTTCGTCTTTCTTCTCTTCCAATGACTATTCGCCGTTGGAACAACCGCCCTGACACCGTAGCTTCCAAAAGTGACCAAGAAAATTTCAGGCACCTTTTAACAACACAGTTTCATTCTGCATTACCTAACGTATTATACATAGTTTTTATCATTGGATTTTCGTTATTTATGTACAATGTTTCGTTAAATAATTTTTCTGATAACGAAATTATGTCGCGCTCATAATTCTATCGTTCGCATTTTAATGTGTGAAATTCTATAGTTTAATGAACTCTCACGGTCGCACTTTCAAGCGAAGCTTGCATTATTGCATAAATTGGCGTTTTAGGTGTGACCGCAAAAAAACTCGTCGTCTGAGAGTGTACAAAAAAAAACGCCAGGCCTGCGCTGAAACCGCTGCACAGTCCCAGCGAAAGCTGGAAGAGCGGCGTTTCTAGAGCCCGTTAAGCTCTCTTGGAGCTACAATACAAGTACACTAGAAAGGTGCCCACTACGCCATAAATCACAACTTTTGTGAAGTTGGGAAGCACCTACTAAGTCATTATTCGTCATTCTTCGGAGAAGCGAGGCACCAACTACACGTCTGTAAGGCATTATGTGCACTTTGTTGACGCGACGACTGATGACGATGAAGAATTATGGCTCAGCCCTTTGTAATGGGTTGGAATCTTTAAACGGCCCACCAGTTATATAATTTGCATTGGGTGACGCCCGGTCGCTATTTCCCTCTCCCGTCATGCTGTATAACATACGTTTACGTGGGAGAGAGACGGGGAGGGGGGGGGGCGAAGAACTTTACTGAGACCCCGAGGAAATGAATCATGCCCTTATGGGCTTCCTTGGCAACCAATGGGCTTCCTTGGCACACAATACACCAATAGGCTTCCTTGGCACACAACACAAGTGCACTTGCGAGGAACCCACTACGCTATAAATCATAGTAATTTTTGAGAAGTAGGGCAGCAGGCACTGTGCCATTTTTCGTCATTCGACGGAGAGCGTTGGTACCTGCTAAACGCATGTAAGGCATCATGCGCACTTTGTTGATGCTGTGCCTGATGACGATGAAGAATTATGGCAGAGCCCTTTGTAATGGGTTGGAAGCATTCAACAACCTACTCGTTGCGCAATTCGCATTGTGTGACGCCTGGTTACACAATTCGCGATGTGCGGCGCTTGGTGCTTATTTTACTCTTCTACCACGCTATATTGCATATGCTAAAGTGGTTCCTTCCCGACATGAAGCCTGTATAGGACCTTTTTGCACAGCAGTTTCAAGCACCGGCATGGCTCAGAGGTTGAATACTGGGCTCCCACGCAGAGGGCCCAGGTTCGAACCTCGTTCCATCCTGGAATTTTTTCTTATTTCGTTTTTTTTTCTTATTTCGAGCAATACTGGTTACGGACACCGGCGGCGGCGGCGGCGGACAACTACGGCGCCAAAAACGGCCGGTAAAATGATCTCATAACAGCTTTCGCTGTAAAATGTAGGTGTACACACATAAGGCCCTGGAAGGTGCGCAGGTCGCATGCGTTTTTTTACGCACCATTTCCTAATACTGATGCTCTCTATATCGTGGCTTGCCGGCGATCAGGCGTTTCTAAAACGACAATCTGATCTTTGATCGAGGTCACTTGTCATTTCACGTTCCCACATTCACCATATGGGAAGGGCTCCTGCATTTTTAGCCTTGCCTGCTTGGTTTGTTTTGTGGTATATATTCTAACACAATACTACTGTATATTCCCGCATCAGTTACTGTAACATTTTTTCTTCTTTCCATTTGTCTACATATTTGTGCTCCTACTGCTTGTTCTCATATTACTGCGCAAGTTTGAACTTTTTATTATATTACCCCCCCCCCTTTCCCTAATATGCATCTTCTTGTCACTATGTTTGTATTCCTGTTTGTACTTCGAATAATCAATCAATCAATCAATCAATCAATCAATCAATCAATCAATCAATCAATCAATCAATCAATCAATCAAACGTTTTTTACCTTGCCCAGGAACAACCGAATGGTCTTTGTACTGGCGCACGGTAAAAAACAAAAAACAAAGGCCAGCATTCATGATAAAATATCAGGGATATAAAACGTTATAAAATTCCACATATACAACTATGCGCAGGCAGAAAAAAAATATCAACAGTGTACAAGGCTATGTAAGTACAATGCAATGCTCGGAGCAGAACAACGACTGGGAGCTGTGAAAAACATCGAGCTCCAAAAAGTAAGCATTGTAAAGACGTTGTATCCTGCCAATGGTCGAATGTTCACAGAGGCAGGCGGTTACATGAAAAGGTCTATTCTCTCTGGTCAGCTTACGTGGAATTCGGAAATTAATACAGTTGAGTAGTACAGGGCAGGATATGATACGATGCACAAGCTTGTAAAGAAATAACAGATCAGCGCGATTTCGTCGGCAGCAAAGTGAAGGCAATGATAATAATCCAGCAGCGTTAGAACGAGATCCCGAGTCATTTCTAGCGAAACGATGGTTGTAAATGCTTAGGAATTTTTTCTGGACTCGCTCAATGGCGTTGCTGCTGGAATTAGGAATGCCATTCCAGATCACAGATGCATACTCTAGTTGAGGAAGACATAGCGCGGTGTACAATTTTCGGAAGGGCACAGGAGAACGGAATTCTCTAGACATTCTGCAAACACAGCCTAGGGTGCGAAGACCCCGCAAAGCAACACGCTTAGCGTGAGCAGAAAAGTGTAAGGTGCTATCAAAAAGAACACCTAGATCATTGATCTCACATACCTTACACAACGACACAGAAATGACAGAATATAAAAATGGCACACTAGATATTTTTCGAGTGAAACTCATTACCTTGGTTTTTGAAATATTTAGGGAGAGGTTATTGCTCCTGCACCATTCAGAAAAACAACACAAATCAGATTGCAGAAAGCGACAATCGATAACTGAATGAATTTCCTTAAATATCTTTATGTCATCGGCATACAAAAGGAAAGAAGAATTCCGAATGACAGAAGAAACATAATAAACAAATAATAATAATAATAATAATAATAATAATAATAATAATAATAATAATAATAATAATAATAATAATAATAAGACACAACCAGACACCCAGTAACCCAAGTTGGCGCGCAACGGGATTTTAGAAATGCACAACGCCACACATTCCCACAAGTGCCGATGGTTGCTTTTTAAAAGCGGAGCTGTTCTAGGGCTGAGCCTGATGACAGATGAGTGTCGAGGGAGGGCATGCTCTGGTTCCCAGACACACCGACAGATGGCGTAAATCCATCAGTCGCGGACGAAGCGGTAGCCGCACTCTGAATACGGGGTATCGCGGGTCGACCGAAGCAAAACGTGTGGTGTGCGTTTGTGGTGGACTAAAACCAAAGACACTGTGATAATTGTGTCGTGGGGGTAGTGATGGGACAGGGGTGGTTCTGTGGTGGTGGGGGCCAACGGTATAATAAATATATCACCAAGCCATTCTCAATGCATCTTCACTCTCCGAATAACATAATCACAGACACCCAGACAAAGTCACAAAACATGAGAGAAAATCTAAAGGAAACACAGGAGAACCGTAGCTCCGCTGTTTCTGCAGATTTCCCACTAGGCGGTACTGAGGCCATTTTTAGATGCGAAGCATCGTATGGCGGAGTTCAATCCGGTGGTGGTGGTGCTGGTGGTGTGCGGCGTGACCACCCTTACTGTGCATGTGCGAACCCTCTCGCCCTCTTCCTCTCCACTACCCCTCCCCCTCTCCTGCGCAACGCCACAATGAGCGCCAGCGCATGCACGTCCGCTCTTCCTCTCTCTCCTCTCCTACGCTCCCCCCCTCGCGCCTGTCGACCGCGTTCTCCGCTCGCCCTGAGAATTAACGACCAGGCTAGAGGGAAGACACGACGCACGTAGCGTTCCTCTTCGCGTTCCACGACGCGAGGTCGGTAGCATGCCCAATGAACGCCAACGGAACACGATCGTGCAAGTGCTCCGGCTTCGTTTCAAACTCGCTTCGATCAGCCCAGCAGTCAGATGCACTACTCATTAGAACAATGACCAACCAGTGGCGACCGAACTTCGTCTCAATATAGATAGATAGATAGATAGATAGATAGATAGATAGATAGATAGATAGATAGATAGATAGATAGATAGATAGATAGATAGATAGATAGATAGATAGATAAAGTGCGAGCAGTATGCCCCCCCCCTCCCCACTAACGCTAAAAGTGTTAAACTTCTCCAGTTCACGAGGTGCTCGCCGTTATCTTCCTCTGCTGTCATTTGAGCAAGAACAGTCCTCTTAACTATCAGTATTAGATTAGGAAGAACCGGTTTCCGCTATCAGGTTCTCATTCTTCCGACGACGTTGGTTAAGGCGCAAGAACTGAAATGAGTATGATAGGAAGGAGTTATGTTTTTTCTTTGTTCGTTTTCTCCTTGATGTGGATTGAAGTCCCGTCAAAGAGATGATCGACGTCGATGAAGCAGGAGGCAGGTTGGAGGTAATGAAAACTTGAAGGTATATTGCAGCGAAATATTTACAGTCATATGTACATCTTGCCGAAGCACACTGATGATAACATAGACATCAACAGCATCTTACTCTTCTACTTAACTTTTCTTAAGTTAGAGCCTAGAACACTGTTACTACATACGAAGAACCGAGTCTCACTGTTCGACCACCAAGTGGTTACGGCCCAGACGAAAGTTGCATCGTACGGAGTCTTACTGATCGATCAGTTTAGTGATTACAGCCTAGACTGAAGGGAAACGAATTCCGTCCAGTCTTAAGTACCTTGCGGTAACAAAGAAAAGGGGAGGTGGCCACTGGTGGTCCGCCTCGACATTCCCTTATCCAATCCGTTCATTCTCAGATTAAGCCACTCCCTACCGGGCTGTCCTTAATCTCGACAGCAGTGTCTTTACAGCGCAGACAGGCGTTTTGGCACTCTTTCCCATCATGGCTCTCCCTCTCCTTCCCACGCTCTCAGGGATTCTCACGGTCGAAATACATCTGTATTTTAGCCCTGGTGCATTCACGCCATTTTCCCATACACATCGAGTTGAACTCGCGGGGCCAGTCGTTAAACCGTTCCGGGAAAGAAAAGGCGTCTGCGTGACCCTGCCTCCCACGCATTCGACCTTGCATTGTTGCAAAAGCACATCTTGGTCCGTGTTGGGGTCACGCATACTGTCGCCTCGAGCGACTGCTTAGAGCGGGGGATGTCCTCCTCATTTTCCCACACATTCAGGCCGCCGACCTCTGAGAACGGTCGCCTGACCGCAACCCATGCTGGCCATCGGGGCAGACAAGCTTGCTCAAAGGAAGCCGTTTGCTTTCTCTTGATAATTGCCCAGCGAAAAGACCAGGCAGGGGGAGAGCCGAGAAAGAAGCTTTGTACGACGTACCGTGCCGCGCCGTCCTGTCTGCAGGATCGACTTATGAGCGGCAAACATAACACGTCCCCCCTAAAGAGTACGCTGGGCTGTTCTACGCTCAGTGGTACGATAAATCACTGCCGCGATTAGGTCACTGGACTTTCTAACCATACAACAGTCTACACAAACATCAAACACAATTGCGAGACAACACGACAAGAGAATACAAGAAATGTAAACAAGTACATGCTAAACAATCAAACACACCATTGCTGCTTCAAGCAGTATGATCACTAGTGTCTGTTTCTTGAATTCACAATCACACAGTCCACAATATACAGCAGCAAGTGGGCAGGAACATTCACGTCCCCCCCAGTTGGCATGGCACTGTTATTCTGATGGCTTCCATAAACTATTCTGGAGCCTTGATAATGCATCCGCATTACCGTGACATACGCCCTTCCGATGTTGTACTGACACATGATATCGCTGCAACGCCAGCGCCCATCTTGTCAATTTCGCCCCGTGCGGAGTCGAAGTTGTAAGGTACGACAGCGGATTGTGGTCGGAAACGACGTTTACTATGGCACCAAAAAGCCAGTAGTCAAACTTCTTTAAGGCCCATATTATTGCGAACGCTTCCCTCTCAATGGTCGACCAGCGCATCTGGGTCGGTGAGAAACGGTGGCTTGCAAAGGCGATAGGCTTCTCTTGCCCCTCGGCTGACATTTGCGCCAAACATGCTCCCGCCGCCGTAGCTGATGCGTCTGTGAAAAGCCAGTAGGGCTGAGATGGCTCTGGAGTGTTAAGCGCCACGGCCTCGCACAAAGATTGTTTGAGAATCTCAAATGCCGTCTGGGCTTCCTCCGGCCAGGGTATCTTATTAGGTACCGCTTTCTTTGTTAACAGCGTGAGCGGGCTCGTCACCTCTGCGTATCCTCGGACGTACTCGCGATAGTAGCCACAAAGTCCTAACAGGCTGCGTAGTTCCTTTTTGGTGCGCGGTGGTACCAGGTTCTTAATCGCTGCTATTTTTTCAGGGTCTGGTGCATGTGTCCCTGAACCGACAATATGCCCCAGGTAATGTATGTGGGATTGCGCAATCTGACACTTCTCCGGACTGGCTTTCAGTCCCGCCTTATCTAAGACCTTAAGAATAATGTCGAGATGCTTTAAGTGCTCCTCCCAAGTGCTAGAAAAAATAGCAATATCATCAAGGTATGCCGTGGCATACATTTGATGTTGCGACAAGAGTTTATTCACCATTCTTTGAAAGGTTGCCGCGGAATTTTTTAGCCCGAAAGGCGTAACTTTCCATGCGTACTGACCCTCATGCGTCACAAACGCGGTGAATTTCTGACTCTCTTCTTCCATCGGTACCTGCCAGTACCCGCGCCTAAGGTCCACTACCGTAATGAACTGCGCTCTGCCTACTCGGAAAATCAATTCCTGAGGATTCATCATAGGGAACGCATCCACTTTGGTGACAGCATTTAACGCCCTATAGTCCACACACATGCGGATAGTCCCATCTTTCTTTCCGACGCATACTACCGGGTGTGCGAACTCACTCTCCGTGGGGTAGATCAACTTCGAAGCCAACAGTTCGTCAACTTGCCGGCTGACTTCCTTCTTTAATAGTTCCGGCACCCGATAAGGAAACACCTTTTTTGGCTGGTGGCCCGGTTCTATTTCTATCTTACGTTCGTCTACCTTCGCTATACCCGGGGTGCCGTCAAAGAGTGTGCAATGTCTTTGGAACACCGCCTGTACTTCCGCCTGTGCGTCAGCATCAAGGTGAGCAACCTTCTCGCTCGTTAGCACTAGCTCTTCCCGCTTTATAGTGGTTGGTTGTGGAGCATATTCCACAATTTGCTCATCCTCCCCGGAAACGTCTTTTTCCTCCAAGGTAAGATTGCAGGCCACTACTTTTGGTTTCTCTACTGCTTGTTCTGCCTCATGAGCAGGCTCGGCCGGTGCTCGACAGGGTGCCAGAGGGCTGCTGGCCTTCAACAAAAGTTTCCAATCTTCCTCGGTCAACAAACAATCTGTGCCCTCGACGAGCTCATCAGTTAACGCGCAGAGTAGGTCGACGCTCTGAGGCTGCGTCACCACTCGCGGGCTATTTAATTTTACCGGCAACGTAGCTAGCCTTGCCTCGATCGTTTTGCCAAAAGCAGACACCAATCTTACCGTGCCACACGGCTCTATTAGACTACGCGGAAGCAGACTCTCCCGAATGACAGTTACTTCACTCCCTGTATCCAAAATCGCATCTGCGGCTGTACCTGCACATGATACAGGAATTAACTGCACTTTATTTGTGCCTTCGCCCTCGTGTTTCAGAGACTTCACCTTTGCGCTAAGGACTCCATTGGGTATTTCAATTTCCGTCTCGTGGGATAACGTTACCTTTTGTACCTTCCGCTTTGGCTCAATAGCCTTCTTGGGGTTGCTCTCCTTATCACTAGCCTTCGGGCACTCTTTAGCGAAATGGCCTGAGCCGTGACATAAGTGGCACTTCAGAGCGCCTTTCTCAACTCGTGTCGCCGGCTCTTGCCCCATTTCTACAATTGGTTGCTTTGAAGCACGCCCTTTCCCTTTCGCTTGTTCGAAAGTTTGGAGCACTTTAGCGATCTCAGTTGGCCTAAGCCATCCCTCGCCTTCCCTTAATCTCACATACTCCAGACCCTCCGTACTGAGTCCCGATTTTATACGGTCAGCAACCATGAGTTCGGCCATCACTTCTACCGTGTCGGCCTCTCTCACTTGAAGGTAGTATGAGAAATACGTTTTCACGCGGGACGCGAACTGCGCCCACGTCTCTTCCTTCTGCTTTACTGCTCTTTCGAACCTCTGCAGATACTCTGCCGGAGAAAGCTTCAGTTCCGTCAGTACTGCTGCTTTAACTGACTCGTAATCTGCACACTCTTCAGGGTTGAGGTTACGCAGTAGGTAACGAACTCGTTCGGTTAGTGCTGGCATAACCAAATGCACGCGACTCTCATTCGGTACTCGGTAAGTAGCAAAAAGTTTCTCTACTTCCTCAAACCATAATGGCACATCCGCGTCACTCGGCAGGCGAAACCCTTTCAGCACTTTTGCACATTGCTGGACAGAATCGAAACACCATCGCCTCTGATCACCCGTCTCCGACCCAGAGTTGGACAACGTGCCATTGAGACGTTCCGCGTTCATTCTATTCTGCAATAGCTTTTCGTACTCAATCTGGAGATTGAGCCTTTGGATTTCAAGTTCGAGCGTTCTCGTTTCACTTGAAAACGGCAAAACCTGAGATGCCTGCTGAATCGATTCTTGATTCGGAGTAGGCACTCTCGCCTCACCTGACTTATCAGAATTTAGACTACCATCATTTGATGGCTCTCGATTCCGATCCACTTCCGCCACACTCGTACCCTCATCTCCATTAAACTCCATTGTTTCTGCACCTCCGCGTGTTCTCACCATGTGCTCTACACACAAACTGCCATGCCAACTTGAGAAAGACGCAAGAAATCCTGCTCACCCTTTGCTGAATGCTCTGTCGTTCCTGGATCTCCTCCACGGCGCCGGAGTTGACTGCTGTGGGATCGTCTCGACGTTGCCGCTGGTGGCTGTTGGATGCCTTGCTCCTCGGTCTTCTCAGGGCTGGTCCAGTGTATGGTGCTGTAGAGCTCGCCGATCCCTGTCAGACTGCGCCAGTTATGTTTTTTCTTTGTTCGTTTTCTCCTTGATGTGGATTGAAGTCCCGTCAAAGAGATGATCGACGTCGATGAAGCAGGAGGCAGGTTGGAGGTAATGAAAACTTGAAGGTATATTGCAGCGAAATATTTACAGTCATATGTACATCTTGCCGAAGCACACTGATGATAACATAGACATCAACAGCATCTTACTCTTCTACTTAACTTTTCTTAAGTTAGAGCCTAGAACACTGTTACTACATACGAAGAACCGAGTCTCACTGTTCGACCACCAAGTGGTTACGGCCCAGACGAAAGTTGCATCGTACGGAGTCTTACTGATCGATCAGTTTAGTGATTACAGCCTAGACTGAAGGGAAACGAATTCCGTCCAGTCTTAAGTACCTTGCGGTAACAAAGAAAAGGGGAGGTGGCCACTGGTGGTCCGCCTCGACATTCCCTTATCCAATCCGTTCATTCTCAGATTAAGCCACTCCCTACCGGGCTGTCCTTAATCTCGACAGCAGTGTCTTTACAGCGCAGACAGGCGTTTTGGCACTCTTTCCCATCATGGCTCTCCCTCTCCTTCCCACGCTCTCAGGGATTCTCACGGTCGAAATACATCTGTATTTTAGCCCTGGTGCATTCACGCCATTTTCCCATACACATCGAGTTGAACTCGCGGGGCCAGTCGTTAAACCGTTCCGGGAAAGAAAAGGCGTCTGCGTGACCCTGCCTCCCACGCATTCGACCTTGCATTGTTGCAAAAGCACATCTTGGTCCGTGTTGGGGTCACGCATACTGTCGCCTCGAGCGACTGCTTAGAGCGGGGGATGTCCTCCTCATTTTCCCACACATTCAGGCCGCCGACCTCTGAGAACGGTCGCCTGACCGCAACCCATGCTGGCCATCGGGGCAGACAAGCTTGCTCAAAGGAAGCCGTTTGCTTTCTCTTGATAATTGCCCAGCGAAAAGACCAGGCAGGGGGAGAGCCGAGAAAGAAGCTTTGTACGACGTACCGTGCCGCGCCGTCCTGTCTGCAGGATCGACTTATGAGCGGCAAACATAACAGAAGGGTTTGATTTTCTTATTTCCTTTACTTTATGGAGCACACGTCCAAAGTCGTGCGCGCTTTCACAAGCGCTGATGATTTAGAAGTCTCAGTGTGAAACTTGTTTCTCGAAGGTGACGAACGGTTTTATTTTATACAAAGTATACAATCATGGAGCCAGTATTGAGCTCTTGTTTAACTAGAGTTTACGGATTGTACTCAGAAGTATCAGGTTAACGTTACCACCAGAAACGAAAACTTGTAAATGTAGAGGCAGGATGTCAGCATTTCTTGTTTGTTTGTTTTATTACGACGTTTTCCGTTATGCCATTCATATTTATTTAAAGTGCAGCCTCCTAGATTTCAGCAGAACAAACGTCATAGCCACACGTGCAACAAGAGTCTAACGCTGGGCGATAACTCTGAGGACACCTTCCAACGATAATAATACTCCCCAAAGAATACGCTTACAGGAACCTCAACATAATTAGCGCTGGTGGACGCCACAATAGAGTTTCAAGTACAAGTTGTTTTCTCTCACAGCTGACAACGTTCACATGCGCTGCCATCTCTTGCACTGGCCGTTCGATGAAAACAACAATGTGGAAGGATGGACTACAGTAAAAGTATTTAAAAGGCGCCGGCAACGCTTTTCCAAGTAATCATCGAATGGCTTCATTAAAGGAGTTTATTTTCTCGCGGATCCACAGCGTCTCAAGGTTATTTTTAGAATCCGCCAAGTACGACGAGAGTTACAGTGATTTGTCGTACGCTTTAAGCGCTTTCTTTCTCCTTTTGTGCCAGCGAGCGCGCTGAAAGCTAGGTTGGGAGTGGGAGGGGGGGGGGGGTATGTCAAGGGGGCAAGAAGATCGTCCACCTACAGTGTTATCACGAGCGTGCGCGAGGGCACGTGGTGGCATCCCGCAGCGACCACGGTAAATGTGCAGCTCACGATGGTCAAATCAGCAAATGGCAGTTGACTTTGGGTTTATGGCTCGGTCATTTGGCTTTATGTCATCATTTGTCGAGAGAAGAGCGGGCAACTTCTAGCTGACTTTGAAAATTTATTGTAAACTCCAGGCCGCGTGCTGCGCTATAATGTTTTACTCGCGTGTTCTCATGAGCCTCGACAACTGATCGGCAAGGTTTTATGACCATGCTGAAAAAGTGCTGCATGGGCCCCTTTAACAATTTTAAGCTAGGAATTGGGGTGACGTGTCACCAAATATAACAAAAAGCATTTTTTTGTCTACAAGGCTTCCACATCACATTTTTTAACACGAATGTGTTTTATGCCGGGGTCCACCAAGACTTCAGTGACGTATTTCCGTCACGGAAATGACGCCGAAAAAATATACGCGATCAGATGGCAAAGAAAAAAGTTCCGTCAACGGGCATCGAACCCACGACCGCTCGGTCCGCAACAACAGATGCCGGGCACACTATCCACTGCGCCACGGTCACAGAGTCTAGAGGCTTTACAAACACGCCTTTTATATCTACCATTCTCCCGGTTAGCGGGGTGGTGTTGCCCTCTGGGAGCGGCAAAGTAAAGTAAATCGTCATTACTGTGTCCTTCGCGATTAGCGCCTGCAACGCGTTACACGTCCCTCCCATTCGGCGCGTTTTCAATAGAAGTTCAATTTTGTGACTGCCTTAACACACCGCGAGGTGGCGACCTTAGCGAAGCGTCGTAAAAGCGTCGGCCACACTCATAGCTCTGCGATGCGCGCCTGCCTCACCTGGCTTTAACCCCGCTCACGCGCTCGCCCCTAGAAAAATCGCGGCCGGGCTACTGGGGCGGCACGATGCGCTTTGCGTTTCCCTCTAGTCCTGCCGTGGTGTTCAATCACATTTTAACATGCCGTGGGATGGCGACCAAGTCCTGCGTCCAATATGCGACGCTCTTCTGGCTATCACACCTAGTTCTCTGATTGCGCTTTCAACGTTAACTACTACAGCTACCATACGGGTTTGTTTAATCATTTAGCAGACACGTTAGTCGTCGGGATGGAGATGTACCACCAATCATCAAAGTAGGCACATCCACGTTAAACGGTGCTATAGCTGCCAGACATCAATATACATTGTGCAAACTATCTTATATCCATGTACAGTAAAGATTCAGTTACTTCTGTAAGGGCACGCTTTACTTTCGTGTTATTCCGATTCCTATGACGGAGGGATAAACCATGTTTTTTCCCGGGGTACACTGCCATTCCATGAACAAGCCACTGCGTCTACAGTCAAGTGAATTACAAAACATACATCCACATGGTTTCCACGCCAGCATCAGCCAAGTGCGTTCAGTGTCATGCTGAAATAGGAAGTGAATTGGCGACCACTTTAGCCGTTTGTACGGTGATCAGAATAATATCTCACATTAAGATCAGAGTAAGGTGATCAGATTAATATGCGTGCCCCATCCCCCAATAATACTTTGTATATAAAAACCTTGCTAGTGGTAGCAAGGCAGCATAATGAGCGCCCTGTCGTGAATAAAGAATCGGCGCGACTAATGAACCTGCATCACGGTACTGTACATTCATTATTGATGTATTAACTTCGGAGCGCGTGAAAGAAGGCTGTTATCAGGCAGAATAAAGAAACTTAATATCCTGCAGATTTTACATTTATAGTAACATTAAGCCATGTGGGCACTTTATTCAGGCGTTGTTGAAACCTATGTGTTCCCGTTTTTATCGACTTAAATCTACTCAGGGTCAATTCTTCACAAGCATCGTTAGGAAGAACGACGGCGTATGCTTAGACTGACCACCACAAAGCAATTGACATAGACGCACACTACTAGCCTTTGCTGATTAGTCCATTATACTTATAATCAATAAACTGCCAAATACGTTGAGACGGCTCGCAAAAGTGGTGGTACTTCTTGTTGGTCACCTGAACGCCCACACGTGCTTAAAAATACTATTGTTTATGAACACTTGACCAAGAAGTCATATATTTAGTCATTTGTGCGGCAAACACACCAGGAACATTTATTTTCTTAGGTTACCGACAATTAGCCTCTAACACGCACATCCAAATGCAACCTACCCCACACACACGTACAGATACACACGTTCACACGCACGTATACACACAGGTTCACACGTACGTAAGTACACACTGCCACCACGGTTGTCATTGGGTCGATTTGAAAAGCAGCCGGAACTCCAACTAAAAGTAAAAGTAGTCACTCCACTTTGGTTTATTGATAAATTTGCAGACAGATAGAACAAAAGCTGTATTATGACTAGAGTTTTCATTATTCACTATAGAATAATATTATTTTTAAGAGTGCATTATTTTCTGTCTTGCTTGGTCTTCAAGCCACAGGTGAGTGTACAACGACTAAATATAATAAGTTCTGAGCGCCTGCACGTATACTCGCAGGCAGAGTATACTCGCAGGCAGAGAGTAATATCGCAGGCAGAGTAATTTTGGTACCTTCGAGTCAACAAGTCGGCAGGAACAATAAAGGTGGAAACAGTTTTTCCTTGAAGCCGCAGACCGAAATATACGTTAGCATACTAGCGGCCCAACTTCAAATAGTGAAATCTGAATGAAGAGGAACAGTCCAACTCCATTTTGCTGCGATTCTCCGTTTTGTGAAGTTCACAGAAGAACACGCGCTGTGCATCAGCATTAGAAACTGGCACGCAGCGTCAGCACAGTCGACCCGCAGCATGAGTAGCATGCAAGCCACGCGTTTGCCAACATGCACGCAGCTCCGCTCCCCCCCCCCCCCCCCCCCTCTCCATCTTTGTAGAAACGCCGCGGGTGATGCCTTCGCGCATACCAGACCGCTGGTGGCAGGAGACACACGCGTTCATCGGCTGACCCGAGAAAAAGGCATCGAAAGAATGTATTTTATTTACAGATAATAAGAAAGGTGGCTTCTAAATGCGCCAAAACAAAAATTAAAAGTGGTGAGAAATAGCCACGGAGCCAAAGTCAAATTATCGTCGCCAGAAGGGATCGTAGCGTAGCCAATCTGGCGCAAAGTATCCGTCAACGGCAACCCTGACTACCAAACACATGTGAAACCCTTATAACCTGCCTAGTTTCTTAAACGTGGTGTTGTGTTTGCGGTGTTTGTGGTGCTGCTTGAACGTGGCCCTTGAGTGTGTTTTGGTAGAGATGGATGGGTAATTTAATTCACAATTCAGAAAGGTGCGAACCATATATTTGTCAAGTAGTTCTTCGTTTGGTATACATGAAGTTTTTATACACTTCATTAAGTGCACTTGTTACAACAGAACTCTCGACGAGGTGTATTTCTGGAAAATTCAGAATACTTGGCCTTCATCATAAGCCTACCTTGTGTACACTGCAAGAGGAATGTATCTGCCAATGTTATGTAATTTACGTCATCTTGTGGGAGCTGATTCTATTTCATGCCTACAATATTTCTTATTTATTCACCCTATCTAACTCGCTGCTGTTCAAGGCTGGCTTCCTTATCCCGTCGTATCCATTCGACTACTCTAACTGACCATTGGTTATCAGTCTTTCGCACCACGTGGCCTGGCCAAGCACACTTTCCTTCTTAATTGCAATTAAGAGAGTGTTTTTTTACTAATTGTCATTGCAATTAAGCATTGCACTGCAGATGTACAATGACACTCGCTCTCAATGCGGTGCACTGAGTGTCATATTAGGCAAGTGAATGAGAAGCTAGCGTGGTAAGACATTACGCGGTCCTTTACGCCTGTGTAGGAAATTCCGGCCTAAGAGAAGTGATCAAGGCTGCGAAAAGACTTGCACTGCAGCATTTTTCACACCTAACAGTGTATGTGCATGTCATCGATGACATCATCATTATCACCGTAATTCTTTCATCGAAAGCGCCTGTGTGTGGTAGAGTGGTTTCGGTTCCGTTTCGGGAACCGGTTCTCATGCGCCCAGGGGGCGCACTTCAACTGTATATATTCCACTGTACATAATAAACTGGGCGTTCGGTCTTCTGTTCGGCACCCTGCTGCGTGCCTTTCGTCTGGTTCGGGGCCGCCGTTCCGGCGTGCACCCGGCGTTCCTTCGACGTGGCGTCTTAGGCGCCCACGTCAATACTACATTGGCGACGAGGGAAATCCGGATCAATCCTGCCGAAATGCGAGCCATCCTGCATTCTGCTTGCTTCTGCTGTACGGCTCACCTTCAAGATACCCTTGCCCACGGATATTTCGGCTGATTGAGAAGACTGCGGGCCATTACACGTGTTTGCGGCCACTACGTTCATTGCCTCTGCTTCTACTTCTACTGCTGTTCTTCCGTCGCGCTTGGTCTCTTCGGCGACATGTACCCCGCAATTCCACCACCTCCATTCCTGCAATGCCCTGGCGTGCCTCCGATTCCGTGGAAGAAGTGGCGCCGCGTCTTGCAAGTGTACATCGACGCGGCGGCCCCGGACGCTACGCCGGAAAGGAAGAAGGTGCTGCTTCTCAACGCGCTCGGCGTGGAGGGATTGCATACCTACTGCAAGGCTGCTGACGAGCAGACGCAGCTTGACGGCGACCAGGCTACCGGAGACATCGCAGCAAGCGACGCGTACCAGCAGGCCTTAGCCGTTCTGGACGCATACTTCGCGCCGCCTGAAGAGGCTGTCTGCGTGCGCGCACAATTCCGGCGGAGGGTTCAACAACCGGACGAAAGTGTCGTCCAGTTCATACAAGCGCTGCGTCGTTTGGCCGACCACTGCAGTTTCGGCACCGCAGCAGCTACGATGCTCCGCGACCAGATCCTACAAGGCCTGCGCGACCCTAACCTCCTACAGACTTTCATCAAGATGGGAGACGCTTTCACTGTACAGCTAGCGTTGGAACACGCCAGGGAAGAGGAGCGCGTCGACCGCGCGTTGCAGCAGCTGACTGCTATGCAAGTGGACGCTGCCATGCGACGCGAGCATGGACGCCGCGGCGGTCGCCCTCCTAGACCTACACTGCAACAATGTGTCTCCACCCCTCCTGCACCGTCGGCCCCGCCGAGTGTCTGCTACCGCTGCGGTTCGCCTCAGCATTGGGCGAATTTTCCGAGCTGTCCTGCGCGATGTCGTACATGCAACAGCTGTGGCAAGCAAGGACACTTCAGCGAGATGTGCCGCACAGCGGGAACCTCGGTGGCGGTTCCGGACGGTGATGCAGATGAAGTGAGTACTACCGTGCACACAGTCGCAGTTTCCAATGGGACAAGTATTACACCTTCTTCTGCGGAAAACATGCCAATTCTTCCGGGCCATACTTCGACATCCCGTACTACGACGATGCCTGCTCACACGGATGATGTGCTTACTTCACGTGTTGCACCTGCGCGTGCTGCTGATGTACCTGCTCCTGCCGTGTTACCTGGAGATGGGCATACCCTGGCTGTGAATTCTTCTACTGGGAGTGCTTCTGTGGCTACAATGGCTGTTTCGACTGGGTCTACTGCTACTGACCATACTTCACCTGCTTGCGTCCCAGCAGCCCATACTCCGGTTGTGCCTGCTACTACCATTCCACCTGCTGCTGCACAAGCTCCGGCTGTGCTTCCTCCGACTGTTGGTGCTCTCCGGGAGACTGGTACTGTTCTACATGCGCCGGAGGTGCATCCGCTGATTGTGCCAGCTGTGTTCCCTGTGCCAGTTCCCGCTCTGCATGCTTCGGAGATGTATCCGCCGGTCGCGTCTGGGCCGACTGTGCCCGTTGCCGTTTCGTGCACGGTTTCTGCGTCGGTGTCGCCGAGCCATGCCCCATCTGAGCCTCACCATCATGTGCATGTTCCGGCCCCTACAGTGCACTGGAAGAAGCTTCCTCCTGAAGGGGGGGAGAGTTCACGGGCCGATTCTTTCGCTCCTCCGGACTGCTGTGGGCGGCTGCAGTTCAGACGTCTTTTGGGGAAATGGCACCGGTACAGGCGTCGGCGCCGTAGACTGAAATCTGACAGTGACCATGCGGACATCCTCTCTCAAGGGAGGGGATGATGTGGTAGAGTGGTTTCGGTTCCGTTTCGGGAACCGGTTCTCATGCGCCCAGGGGGCGCACTTCAACTGTATATATTCCACTGTACATAATAAACTGGGCGTTCGGTCTTCTGTTCGGCACCCTGCTGCGTGCCTTTCGTCTGCTTCGGGGCCGCCGTTCCGGCGTGCACCCGGCGTTCCTTCGACGTGGGTCTTAGGCGCCCACGTCAATACTACACTGTGTACGGTTATAAATAAAGGTAGGGGGCGGGCATGCAAGCTTGACAAAATTCATTATACGTCTTATCTTGTCTGAGGGGTGGCAAACAAACAAAAAGGCGCGAGGCAACTCAACAAAGCGTTTCCGTTCAAAAGTTTTTCTGAGAAACAGTTGTAAATGACTCTCAATTACTACCATTGTAAACGAGTCAACGAGTGAACGAGAGCAAGCACTCACAGAGGACTCTGATGGTGGTGACGTCTTCGACAGTGGCGTGCGGCAGGCGCTCGTTCAACGCTCGACACGTGATCTGGCGGCCGTCGTCCTCGACCGAAGGGGTTATTGTGAGCGTGCTGCTGGACGCCGGCCCGTCGACGGCACTGCCGGCGTCGGTCGTGGTCGTGATTGCGGGAAGTCGCTGACTCCCCTTCCACCATGAGAGCTGAGCAGGTGGCCTCGAACCGGAGGCGATGCACCGCAGCTGACCAGGGCGACCAGCTTCGAGTGAGGGCGTTTGCACCCACGATGGACACGCTGGTCGGACCCACTGCGAGGCACCAACAGCGAAACACTTTTCTAGGACAAAACTTGTGCGTGACCGGGTGTGCTCCCTTATCTCGGTAAGAAACCTAGTCAATATTTGCTGCAAGCTGCGAAGCAGCTCAGGCTAGAACAGCTCTTCTACCACGTAAGGCTGAAGTCGTAGACGTCAAGGTCCCGTGAACAGTCTACTGAGTTCCTTCCGGCTCCTATGCAGCTGACGTTAACCGCCATTCGTGACTGCCAACGAAAGAGAGCTACTGCAGGAGCGATAGTAACAGAAGCAATGGAAGAAACGGAACAAACAGTTATAGCCCTTGAAATTATGGACCCGCGTGCGTCACCATGTCCATAGACATGTAAGCATAGGTCGCCAAACTCACTCATAAGTCGGCTCACTCAAACTCACATCGGACAACAAGTGTCTCTGAGTGAGTCTGGATGAGTAATATTTCGGTGAGCTTGAGTCCGAGTCAGTCCGGTTGCGGAAAATTTTAGTAAGTCTGAGTCCGAGTGAGTCCGGTTCAGGAAAATATTGCCGAGCCTGAGTCCAAGTGAGCCCTAAGCACAAAATGTATTTCTTGAGTGGGTATGAGTGAGCTCCACCTTTTTTTTGCCGACCTATGATCGTATCTACTCATCTTCAGCATTACTATCAGCCTTATATTGGCTTATGTTTGCACTCAAGTCTATTGACAGATATCTCAACGGATCAGCGTTCATACGCCACCTCTATATTTATTGATCCCAAGCGTAAGTTAGGGGGCGGGGTCTAGGTGATTGCCATGACCTCCATCCGCAAACTCTTTCACGGGAAGTTCTTAACAAAGCTTCTTGTATGAGCCGCGTATTTCGTAAAGATGTTTTTACTGGATTAAAACCACTGATAACTGGCATTTGAAGGTGCAAGATCAAAAGGCGTATCGAAGAACACTTATTATGTGAGATATCGGCGTTAAGGAGCATCGAAAAAGCTAATTTTATGCTAACGGACTCATGAGTCGACTCACTCAAGCTCACTCAGACTCAGGCATAGGCGTGCGCACGAGGGGGGGGGGGCAGGGGGGGAAGACTACATGGAATACCACACGGGGGAAAACATACAAGGGAAAAATATGTAGATAAATTATTACCACATAACACCAAACACATGATCACAACATTGTACATTTGTTTTCACTGTGAAGGGAAAGGCAACAACATTGTTTACGTGAATATTTCCTAAAATATTTCATTCTTGAACAAACTTCTTGAAGGCGACAACAGCTTTTGTCGAAGGCCTGCTGCTGGCCTTGGAGCTAGCATTCTTTTACAGTGAATGCCTTCTATCTGGAAGCAACAAACTTGCTAGTAATACCTTTCGTGGTGAATCTTGTTTTGGGTCCAGCAGCGATTTTCGGCGCATTGTGAGGTGTGTTTTTTTTTTCAATCCATTCTTCGCGCGCTTGCTTCTGGAAACGAGGCCCGTGTGTCGACCACAAACAAATCAGTGCGCGGCGCAATCCGCTGTGTTTAACATGAGCGATTTAGCTGGCCAAAATGACCAGTAGGGCAAAGCTAATGATGTTCGCTAAGCCATTGTATTATTCAATCTCTAGTTCAATTTATTAGGAGTTCCTGTTACACTAGTTCACTGCCTGCTTGTCCTTCAATATCCGCTCTTTCCTTCAAATAAACTTTGCTGCCGCAGGACAAAATTCAGGGGGCAAAAATATACACTGCTAATATGCGTCAATATTTCACGAATTTCACCACCCGCTGTTATAGGATCTTCAGATCACTAGTGAACAAACGCTCATAGTAAATGTACCTTTCCTAGTATTTCATGAACTATTCTGTTGCAATGCCTGTTTTTGCCTTCGCTTCAGCCATAAAACCAACCGATGGTTCGTCACACATCAGTTTGAGCGTCAACGTAGTTTCAGCTTACGTATAAGGTCGATGACGACCGATGCGCTGAGTGGCTCGGAGATGTTATTGTTCGAGGCTCGACAGACGAGCTGCGCGTGTAGGTCTCGGCGACCAAGGGGCCCCACGGCAAGTTGACTCGCCGCGTCGCCGTTTCCGTCACCACCCGGAACGAGCACGTCCTCCAGCCGGTGGCTGTCGCGCCACCAGGAGAGCGCAGCTGGAGGACGACCTGCGTGTATGGGGTTTCGCATATTTGAAGCGAAACACTTAATTCAACTGAACAAGAGCCTAAAATTTGTCTAGTTGATGCATGTCTCAAAAAGTGACTAACAGCGCAAACACTGGACGACGAAGAGAAAACACGAGCATGGGCACTTGTCGACAACTGATTATTTATTAAATGCGAAGCATTTCTTAGCGAACCTCAGGCACTTTGGGCGTGTCTATCTACGTATCTATCTATCTATCTATCTATCTATCTATCTATCTATCTATCTATCTATCTATCTATCTATCTATCTATCTAGCCGCCTACGTCTAGGAGCTCTCCCGGTCGCCTCCATGCATTGTAATATACCAAAATTTGCATAGCATAGGATGAGTGTATGACGAACACGATTCACTGGTGATGACATGAATAACGCAAAATACCTGTCCCGTACGTCATGAAACGCTTTCCCTCAGTCACGTGTGGCACGTACCCGTATACCAGAGTTCATGTTATGCGGGTATGTGCCACAGGTGATAACAGAGTCTCAGTCAACGCAGTAACCGCGAACATACACAGTGACATGGAACGAAAGTATTAATGAGAACTAACAGACAATAACGCCAAGGAAAGTATAGGGGGTGTTATCTGTAGTATCTGTAGTATAGTAAATACTACAGATAACACCCCCTATACTTTCCTTGGCGTTATTGTCTGTTAGTTCTCATTAATATTGTGTCTAACAAAGATAAACGAGCCCTTAAAAATCATCTGCTTTCCTTCATGGAACGAAAGTGATAGTCTTTAACGTGCACTGGCATCACACAGTACACGGGCCTCTAGCATTTCGCCTCCATCGAAATTCGACCGCCGCGGCCGGGATCGAGCCCGGGACCTTCGGGTCAGCAGCCGATCACTGTAACCACTACACCACAGCGACCGACGCAAGGAAGTTAGGCCGCTGAAGACAGAGCACACGCGGAAGACGCTGCGCTACCATCAACTCGTCCACGTGGTCCACAACGTCGACCGCGTGGATTACGCGAAAACTGGGATCAGTGCTTCCTACAACAACTCTGCCAAGAGGACCATGTCCCTCATTTTACCGGTGACTGCAGCATTGATTTATCAAAAGCCAACAACACCTGATTCTTAGACGGCATGAAAGACGGCTTGCATGTGGATAGGGCACCACAAGACCTCGGTGCCACGTCCAGGACAGGAGGAATCATAGATCATTTCTTCGTTAAGGCC
This sequence comes from Rhipicephalus sanguineus, assembly GCF_013339695.2. Lineage (NCBI taxonomy): Eukaryota > Metazoa > Arthropoda > Arachnida > Ixodida > Ixodidae > Rhipicephalus > Rhipicephalus sanguineus. The sequence goes on along the minus strand of NC_051185.1, from coordinate 109,831,996 downwards.
ATCCGCGGTTTCCACAAGCTCTACTATACCTCGCACTTCACTACACTTAGCCGCGATCACGAACAGATCCGATAACAAGTCCTGTCCAGCTGTTGGTGCTCACTGATCACGGTGATGATGACGTTATTCAAGAACTGCCAAGAACCCCTTCCACACATGCACACGGCTTAGTGAAACGTGCGTGGGGTCTCCGTCATAACGGATAAGTTAAGCATAACTACTGTAACGCAACTCAACTGCAACTGTGACTGTAACGTACGTGCAGTGCGCCTGCGCGTGCCACGCGGCTTGTATATATCTAGGGAAACTTTTCTAAATAAAGCTTAGCTGCGAGTAGCGCCTGTCCTGTGCATCTGTGTTCCTTCATTGTCCTAGTTGAATTCGGGCGATCCGTTTTGAAGAATATATATAGACAGAAAAGAAATGTTTTAATGAAAAGCCTGGAGATGTTTGTCTGATAGCTATTCGGCCTGACAAGGGGGGGGGATAGTGAGACTACACTGGGGGGTGGGTTACTCAGGTGCTGGTGATGATTAATGATATATACAGTGAAGAACCCCACCAAATACTAGACTCACGTTTTACAAAGTTTCGGCCAGGG